>NW_022436945.1:17710515-17725183 GCF_009761245.1 Sapajus apella
GATATATATATATATATCTGATAACAACACAATAACATAAAGTGTATATATATATAAAGTGTGTATATATATAAAGTGTATATATATATATATGATTACAACCAAAAATAATTATCTCCAGAATCTTTTCTTAGAGAAAAAAACAAGTTGGTGAAATAGCTAGAGGGATCTATGCATCAGAGACTAGGTTTTGAGTTTGATTATGCCTGTGGGGTTTTTTGTTTGTCTAAAAAACAAAAGAAGAAAAATATTAAAGGTGGAGTTTGCCAGCTGATTTTATGAGCAGGAGCCAATGGCATTCTAAGAATCTGCTTTTAAAGTTATCGTATTGCTCCTTTTGATTGATACATTATTGTTTGCATACTTCTCAGATGCATATTATGCTGGGTTGGTTTCTAGCTGCCCCAATCCATTTACGATCCATCACACATGCAAAGACACAGACATCTATTTGTGTGCACACACAGCACAACAACAACAAGAAAGCAAGAAACTATCATACACAATTTTGCATATGAATCTATATGCCAATACCAAACTGATTACTAGATTGATCATTATTCAATATATATTTTGAAGTTCCTAGTGTATCTCTTGGAGGTGACAATAAGATAGTTGTGAGCAAGAAACCCAAATCTCTACTCTCTTAACTTTACATTCTATTAGGAGAACAGAGAATAAGAAATAAATAGATAATAGAATATTAAGTAATTATAGGAAATATGAAGAAAATTTAAGAGGGTCAACAGGATACAGAGTAATGAGAAGGGAAGGTACTTTACTGAGGGTCAAGCGTAGGTGACCATAAGCATGGGATTGGCTGTCCTAAGCAAAGGGTCACCAAGGGCAAGGCAAAGAGGAGTTCTATAGGAAGGGCAAAATGACCTGTGACCTGAGAGTATGAGAACCCTGAGGATCTATAAGCAAGAAAGTTAGATGGTTAGCTAAGGACCACTCTGCAAATTCTCACAGCCAATGGTAGGGGATTTGTTTTATTCAAGTTGCAATCAAATATAGAAAGAGTGCAAATCAGCGGAGAGACTTGATAATTACCTATTCTATTTGATTTTGTGGATGCTATAGCTGTATATTAGACATTTGAATAGTTTTACATTCTTGTAAATGAAATGCTAATAAGGTGTATTATCAGAACAAATAATAATTTAAAACCTGATTTACTTTTTGTTATCTTATGGAAATTGAAATAGAACTGCATTAATTTGGGAAGAATTAGGGAGCTTTTCTACTTCATATGTTTACCACTTTGTTTCCACATCAGTCATTTAAATCATCCACATATGAGATTGAAGTCAACTCCTAAGAAAATTAGAGTCATCCACAGCACAATCCAAGCTCAGGCAATTCTTTGAATGCTATCATTTAAAATGTGTTTTTAAAGGATGTTCAACGAAGTAAAATGAGTCTTCATAGGACTCTGTAATAACTGAAGAATAGATCAGAACTTAGAGAAAATGTAAGATAGTGTTGAATTTAACAAGGTGAAATTCTCTTTAGAGATGCCAAAATCTTGAAAAGCGTTTCCTTAGTTTTTGCTTTTATTGTTAACTACATTAGATGCAGAATTGCCCAGTAGTGGCATCTTATATCACAATTTAAAAAATCCATTTTTTTTTCTGCTTGTGGCTAATATCTTGGCAGAGCATTTTAAGATACACCGTGTGTTAGTTGCTATATAAAAATAAATGGCCTTGCATTATGGGCACTTTTCCTTTTGATGTATTATACAGCACTTCCAAGATGTTCTAATGAATAGCAGATGAGGTGTGTCTCATAACAAATAGATTAGTGTATATTCTCTCCTTGAACTCAATGTACAACCTCTATTAATTCTAATATGAGTTATGTCTTCTATGTAGACTTTTGAAATGTATCAACCACTGTAAAAATTACAAGCAATGAAAATCAGCATTTGGCAATGAAAGTATTTTGTATAATACAAAAGATTAGCAATGGGAATGGACTCTTGAAATAATTATTACGTGCCGAAATCTATCTTTTTCTTTCTTGTTTTGAGCATCACTTTCCTTTAAACCCCTTGTTAGAAAGTTAATGTAAAGAATTTTTTTTTTTTTGTGATGGCTCTAAAAAGCTGAAGTTGTAATTGAATAATTTTTTTAAAACAGTTGACATGACATTAATAATTTATCCTTCTCTTTTATTCTCCAATATACCATGCAAGGAAATGATTTTGAACAGATTTGGGACTTAACAGATGCTGTAGTCTGGTTTAACTTATCAAAAAGATGTAATTAATTTTTTTCACTAAAATTATCCAATATGCTTTTCATGTCATAGGCAGATTCTTACTGACAGGATGTGGAAATGCCCGCTTTTGCCAATTTATTTTCTCCACTGCTTTGCTGTATTACCTGAAATTCTCTTCATTAAAATCTCTTTTTTGATCAAAGCATTGTGCCTCTAGATGGCTCCTTTAAAGTAAGTTTAATGCAAAATCTCAATTCATTATTTAATCTGTTACATGATATCAAATACCAAAATGAGAAGCAGAAATTTAGACACATCTTCAAGGCAATGAAATTCAGATAAAATATGCATTGTGATAAGAAAAAGAGAAAAGATGGATTATAAAGGTGAAAGCATGATAAGATAATAAGTTAGGGTGTGAGAAGAGGCAGACCCAGGTATGACATTGCAATCACATTCTTAGCAAAGGACTAATATTTTTGTTTTATATTTTCTATTCGGGCAAATATAATTACTCTGAGGATGTAAAGCATTTGTTGTATGTTCAGGTATTGTGTATGTGTGGGTGACAAACTTTGCCCATCCTGTAATGTTTCTTCCTTTTCCATCTGAAGAAATCATGTTTGCTTATGCAAGTATTTGTCCTTTCCCCAAATAGAAGACAATGAACTATTAAATTTAGGAAGATGCAGTGGAATTACCATAGCCAAGTCTTCAGAATGAAGTTGTGGAGCCTTAAGCACATATGAAAGCTCGAGGAGAATGATTATGTTAGGACAGGGCTTTTTGATTTCAGCCCTGTTGACCTTTTGGGCTGGATTATTCTTTGTTGTAGGCGGTTGTCTTGAGCGCAGGAAATGTAGCAACACCCTGTTCTCTCAGCTCACCAGATTCCAGTAGCACCCCGTCAAAGCTCCGACACCCAGAATTGCCTCCCTCTATTCCCACACATCCCCTGGCAGGGAGATAAAAAATTGTTTCTCTTCTAGAATCAGTAGTTTAGGAACATTAACTTCTAGATGCTTCACCTCTACATGGCGTGTTTCTTTTAACAGACTTGTCTGAGAATGTGGGATGTGAATAAAGCATCCTTTAATAAGGCAACATGCACATACAGCTAAGTTTCATGACTCAAGCACGTTTCTGATAATTCTGAAGTTTGATGTTAGAAATGGTGTTTTAATCTGTGTTGAGATGATCTGAACTGCAAAATGAGTGGCATGAATAATGGCAGTTTTCATTACACAAATGTACATTTTTATTTGGCCATTCTAAGGAGGGAAGGAGGGAAGGAAGGAAGGGAGGGAGGGACAGAAGGAGAGAGGGAGGGAGGGAAAGAGGATTGCTCTTCTGGAAAAAAAAAAAACAAACAAAAAACAGAAAGACTGATGTTAAATCTATTGAAGGCAGTGACACATTGTTTTATTGAGAAAATAAAATAATTATGGGTAAGTCATACCAAATCTATCTAGTCTTCTTTAAATTATACATTAGATGTGATTTTTAAAAATCACAATAGTATAACTTTTTTTTTTTTAATTATTTTAGGTGATCTTAAAGCAAAAGTTGAGAACTGTTGGATTAGCTATTTTGGATCTTGCCAGTAATCCATCTCTTTAGAATATGACACAAAAGCACACAGGTTTAAAAAAATTATTTTGCAGCCAATTTAGATGACACAAGAAATTTGAGTACTTTAATTTCGTTGTATTTATTTTTGTATGCCTTATCTACAGGAAATTTCCTTACACCAAGTTACTTAGAGTACATGAAATACTTAGTAGTTGATATAGCATCTGTACGAGCCTGAAAACTATTGTCAGAGCTGATGCAGTAAAATGTCTTAAAAGTAAATGTAAGATTTAGAAATGGGTAAAAAATAATTATTTTTGAGGGTCAATTTATCAAGCATCTTTTTAAAAGTGTTCAAAGGTAAAAACTATTTGTGTTCTGATCTATGCTCAACATCAGTTGGAAACTGCTTTTACAGTGTTGCGAAACTTTGATGAGTTATGTTTCCCAAACTTACCAATAACAAGATCTTGTTAATCAAACTTGATTATGAATAGCTCTGCGTCATTTAAAAAAAAAGTTTTCTTCTGAGCCATCAGTACTTTTAATAAGTAAACTTCTATTTTATTTTTGGATCTTCTAAAAAACAATAAGGAAGAGTAAGGAGAAGAAAATTCTTGTAAAATCATGGATTTACGGAATGGTTATCTTTAGGCATGTTTTTGATTGACTATGACTATCTTTTAGTTAACTGTAAATTGCGTGAAGATTATATATCACTCTCTAGTTCTTTTCTTATCTTTTTTTCTTTTCTTTTTTTTTCTGACACGGAGTCTCACTCTGTCACCCAGGGTACAGTGTAGTGGCATGACCTTGGCTCACTGTAACCTTTGCCTCCCGAGTTCCAACAATTCTCCTGCCTCGGCCTCCCAAGCAGCTGGGACTACAGGCGCAGGCCACCACCCTGGCTAATTTTTGTATTTTTAGTAGAGACTGGGCTTCACCATATTGGCCAGGCTGGTCTCAAACTCCTGACCTCGTAATCTGCCTGCTTTGGTCTCCCAAAGGGCTAGGATTACAGGCATGAGCCACCGCACCTAGTCAGCAGTCTCTAGTTCTTTAAAATTTAATAATTATTTTGCACATGTGACTTTTTCAAGACATATGATACTATTTTCCTCTGAAGCTGGTGAAAGGAAAGACTTCTTTTGTGGATAATATTTAGAAAGGTATGTGTCAACCTACTATCCTGGCTGTCAGGTTTGCTTTCATCAAACATCAATGCTTGGTTTGAATACGTTTTTGAAAATAAATAATATTGTGTTGGAAACTCTGTCTCTAGATACCATTTTCAAATAAAGGTTATTCTTTCTCTAAAGAAATAATATATACTACTGAACATAAATTTAAACATAACAGTTATGAATTACGAGACCTTTTGAAATGAAAACAAAGAGGAATTTCATTCTTAATTTCATCACAAAAATAAGAATATTGAGCTTTGCAAAAGGAAGGTTTCAGCACACATTGATATGTGACTTACCTCTTCTGTCTAATGTTAGAATCTGTTCATCCCTGAAAATACTACTTTCTGCTAATCAGGCAAAAAAGTTTATCATAGTTTAATGTAGCATTTTTAGGGGACTCTACACATCTAGAGTCCCAAAGATACTACAGTTAACGTAAGTCCTGATCTTGAAATTGTAATCACGAGCCTGTGTGTTCATGTATTGGCTCTTAAGCTCTCAAAAGTAGCTTTGTTATGACAAACTGTTACTAGATCACATACTCTGTGTTCTCGGCTAAAATGATTACCCTGTGTGAAATCAGCCTTTGACAGTTGTACTTTTTTTGTTCTGTCAAGAGGAATGCTTTCCCGTTTACTGAAGAAGAAAATAATATTCTCTAACTGCTGAGAGGAATTGCGTTTGCTAGAACTTGACTATTAATAGTAATTTGAGGATTTTCTAGCACCTGCAGCTGAATAATTTTCACTGCTAGCCCACTGTTCATGGAAAACAGACATTTCTGAACAATAACCTATGTGACATCCTATGTTACTTCCCAACTTATATTGGTTCTGTTTAGAACATTTCTACTTGACAAATGGAAAGAAAGTGACATACATTCAGTACACTTCTCAATGTACCACAGGGTTATATCTGAATAAACCCATTCTCGTTGAAAATAACAGGTCAAAAGTCTATTTTTGACCTGTTATTTTCAACAGAGAATGAGTTTATTGAGGAACAACCCCATAGTAAGTCAAGGACCATCTATGTAGAATGACAACTCACATATTACTTAGTGACTGAAAGCATTGATCCTTTTGGGGACTGCAAATCATCCAGTTTGAGCTTCTGGTAGTGGAATTATGGTGAATTTAATGGTGAATCAGACCTACATATGCTCTCAAGGAGCTTTTAATCTGCTTAGTAAATCAAAAGGGTCAATACCGGGGCCCAGAACTTGCTTAAAGGTTGTAAGAATTCTGAAAAATAGACACACACACACCCACACACATACACACATGCACACACACACAATTACTTTTAGCTTATTACAGAAAAGAAGAATTTGAGGGGGGAACCCTCACACGTTGTGGAGGAAAAAAAAAAAACCCTCACACAGAATTTAGAGGTGAGTAGAGTAGTTCGTCATGGAAGAAAGTAAAAGGGGTAAGTTCTGTAATAAGTAGCAGCATGAACAAAGAAACAAAAGGAGGAAATTAGTATCACATACATCAAAGAATAAATAGGCCAAGAAAAGTTAATAAAATATACATTACAACAATAATGCTCTATGGGCACAGTTATAACTGTCAAAAAATAAATAATAATGTGTATTGCCTAATTGAGCACAACTTATCTATATCTGTTTATGTTTACCATGTATTAAAAAAGTCATGTTTTATTGATAATTGGTTGGTTGTGCCATATGAGGATTATTAGATATCAGATTAAATTTATGTATTAATATGCAGAAATATTCATGTGGCATAAAAAATTTAACACAGGAAAGCATAAAGCAGCTTATCATTGTACTACAAATTGTCTCCTGTTCTTCAAGGGCCTATTTCTTATGTGTTAGACAACACAATTCTGCGAAATTGTATTCCTTTAAAAATATTTTTAAAAATCAGGATTATAATGATTTCAATTTTCAAAGACCCTAATGAGTTTTTATTAAGAATTTCTCTTTTTTTTCAGTAACAAATAAGAAGTATTGGACAATTTAGTCTTTCTATTGCTGCCTTAGCATGTAGCTGGCAGCCACAGTATTTTATAAATAAAACATTTCAATAAGTACTCCATAAAAAAGGCATTTCCTCATGAATATGTGCATCCAGGCTGGAATCTTGTTTTAATAACTATTCATTGTTGAAAGTCACTTACTCTTATAATGCAATTTGTTGACACAAAGTATATATAACTTCTGTCTTATCCTGGGTAAGTAACACATACACTCTCCCTTTTATAATAACTTTCTATAAGGCTCATAAGTCCCAAGAAAAAGATAAAACACGTGAAAGATGTCATACTATTTGTAACGAGACTTTTGAGCAGTGAATTTTCTTTGCTGATAGTTCTGTTCACTAATCTGTTTCAGATTAACTGCCAAACAACTCCCACATAAATTCTGTAATGACCTTGATTATGTCCACAAGTTGAGACATATTTCTATTATGATGCATATTTACGTACAAGATCATATGTTTGTATTTCCACAACATGTCCTAAATTTGAATACTCCATAAAAAATCAAAAAGGGAATAATATTCCAAAATTAAAATATTAAGCCTAACGAAGTTAATCTTTTTACATTTTGTATATGCAGAGTATTTTGAACATTTAAAAACTAAATATATCATGCTATCTGGTGTAGTTTTCCATTTCAATGTATATTTTTAAGTATTGATGTGGAATTCATTAGAGAAATAGAACTCTATTTCTGAAATATAATATCCTTATTCTACTCTACATAAAAGAATTGGTGATCACATGGAGATATATATATATATATTCTCTTTTGACTCCAATTAAATAAAGTTGCTAAGTGGCAAATGACAAATATATATATATGGCTTCACTTTTTTGTTGTTCAATCTTTGAAATATAAATATGCAGTCCAAAGTTCAGATTAATTTTTTGTTAATTTTCATTAAGCATTAGCCTCCAAGAGGGCAAAGACCATGGTTTCTATCCTCATGCTAAGAGTCTCATCATAATACTTGGAACATAGCAAGTACTAAATTAATGAGTTGTTTAAATAATTTACATCAGATAATAGACAAGATCAAAATACAATATTGTAACAAAATACTATATTTCTAAATGCAGTTTACCAAATAGAGTGTATACATTATTCAATTAAATATTAAGAATATTTACATAGATAAATATATACAGGCACATATACATATATATGTCAGAAGAAAATATTGACAAATACATATTATTAGAATTATAAAATACTTTAGTGATTGATATAATGAGACTTTTTAAAGAAGTATGAACATAGATATTTTGAATTGCACAGTTGTCATGTCAGATCGTTTAATCAATTGTAGGACTCACTAATAATTCGAAAACACCCATGCTTTTAAGTTCTGGAACACATATATTTTATTAAACACTAGACTTCAGTGAGACATCAGAAAACTATCAAAATTTTGAAATCGAATAATCTGATATAAATGCAATAATGTTAAACAGCATTTATTGGTGAGACCAGCTCCCAATATATCAACGTGGGTTTAAGATCTCTCGAAGTGATCGAGTGGTCGGTGAAAAAGAGAGATAAGGAAAAAGGTTTTTTTTAAAGCTGGGCCCAGGGAAGATACCACATAAAGCCGCTCTATGGATGTCTGACATTCCCCCGAAAACCTGTTTTTTATTGTGCTCTTTCAACAGGGGAGGGGGAGCAAGGTTATGCAAAGTTTTAGTGATAATTATACAAAAAGAATACACTTGCCAAAAGCAGTGCACAAAAATCACAACGTGGTATTATAAAAGTAGAACAATGTAAAGGTAACTTTCTGTGTGTCAACATAGAAACCATACACCTTAGCAAGAATATAGGTTAAACATAAACTTATGATTACCAGCAAGACCATATGGGGCTCACAGCTACAATGGGAACAGGATCTGACACAGAACAACCAGCCTGACCACAAAAACTGCAAGAGGAGGGGCCTCCATGGAGGCCTTGAGGAGCAGTGGGAGAAAAAAGACTTTTACGTCCTTATCTCAACCACAGAGACAGATGCTCCTGATGTGTCCGTTTATAGGCTGTCCATAAAGGTCACATTCCCTTTCCAGGGCCCTCATCAATATGCCTTTCTTGGGAAAAGACGCTGGGTAATAAGGCTCTCCATTACACGTCGTTGCATAAGCTCTCTGTAACAAGAAGCCTATTGACGCACTGTCATCTCTCTCCTGCAGTCAGCTCTGTGGTTAGTCCCTTTCACAGAGTTCCTGCTTTTACCAGAACAGCTCAGCAGAGCCAAAGTTACAAGTTTCACCTCGGCAGAGCCAAAGTTATAAGTCACATCTCAGCATTTCACATTATCCTTCATTTTCTCAAATATAATTGACACAGTAAATAACAAGCATCACTAAGCAAATAACTCATTTTGGGGAAACCAAATTCTAAGAGAATTTACAGGTTAGAAATCAACAACAATTTCTTCTTGTTATTTCAGATAGCTTGGGTTTTGCCAATTCTTCCAGAAGCTTGGGGTTGCTCAGTCACCACAGAGGGGTTCAGAGTATTCCCAGCAAGCACTGACAAAAATTTACCCTAAATGTAATGTAGAAAATATTTGAAGAAAAATTGAAGATAAAGTTACTATAAATAAGGTTAAAGATCTAACACTGAAGGGGCACATGGTGTGCTAAAGAGATCAATAAAGACTTAGATCTAGATATAAGTGATGTTAAAAAATATACAAAAGAAGGGTAAAATAATTTTTAAATAAAAATTTCCCAGGCACACAGAATATCACTTGCAAAAAAAAAAAAAAAGGATCAGATCTTCATCAGTGTTTTTCTTTTAGCCATACTATGGGGTATAAGAAAATTATTGGGTAGTATTTGTTAATTATTAAAGAAATGGTACTCAGAATCTTCTTTTTTTTTTTTTTTGTGATAGAGTTTCACTTTTGTTGCCCAGGCTGGAGAGCAATGGTAGGATTTTGGCTCACTGCAACCTCCACCTTCCAGGTTCTAATGATTCTCCTGCCTCAGCATCCCAAGTAGGTGGGGCTGCAGGTGTGTGCCACCATGCCTAGCTATTTTTTTTGTATTTTTCATAGAGATGGAGTTTCACCATGTTGGCCAGGCTGGCCTTGAACTCCTAACCTTAGTGATCCACCCACTTTGGCCTCCCAAAGTGCTCGGATTATAGGCATGAGCCACCACACCCAGCCTTAGAATCTTCTGTTTAGCCATAAAATCAAATCCAATAGTATTTTGGGGGAGTGGGGGTTGTCACTGAGGCTGGAGTGCAATGGCGGGATCATGGCTCACTGCAGGTTCAGGATTCAAGCAATCCTCCTACCTTAGCCTCTGCGGTAACTCGGAATACAGGTGCAGCCACCGTGCTCAGCTGATATTAATGTTTTTTTTGTAGAGAAAGGGTCTCATTATGTTCCGTAGGCTGGTCTCAAACTTCTGGGCTCAAGGGATCCTCCTCCCTTGATCTCTCAAAGTTGTGGAATTACAGGTATGAGCCAAGAATCTGGCTCGATAGTGTTTAAAGCGGTAAAATATCTGTTAGGATAGTGGAGAAGGAAGCACCAGTAAACTATTTCCCCACTAGAGAATAATTTCACTGGTGGTATTTAACCAATGTAACGATTTTGCAACCCTGGAGTGTGCTGAATGCTTGCAAGAGAAGACTTGGATCACAAATGGTGATTAAGTTTGGCCATTTCAATCAACCCTGAGCAGAGTCACAGCTATACATCTTCCCCAACTCAGCCTTGAGGCAGGCAACTATAAAAGTCTTCCTGGAGTAGCTTGCACATAACTCCTGGGAACATGGGTGGACCAAAAAGACTCTGCCTTCCTAATACCAGGGGTTATTACTGATTGCTGCTTCTAATCAGAGAGGTGCAAACAGGCAAAAGCCATTGTTCTTGCACCTCTTCCATTATTACAAGCATCTCCCCTCTAGCTAAAGTGACTTCAGGGAATTTAAAGCGCTGGTGCTTCTTTGTTGTCCTGTTTCCATTTTTCTCTTTTTCCTCTTTTGAGGGCCAGACATTGAAGTTTATGACATTTAAAATGTATCAAATAGGGCCAGGCATGGTGACTCACACTGCTAATCCCAGCACTTTGGGGGTCCAAGGCAGGCAGATCACCTGAGATCAGGAGTTCAAGACCATCCTGGCCAACATGGTGAAACCCCATCTCTACTAAAAATACAAAAATTAGCTGGTCATGGTGGCATGGTGGAGGTTGCAGTGAGCCAAGATTGTGCCATTGCACTCCAGCCTGGAAAGCAGAGCAAGACTGAGTCTCAAAAAATAAATAAATAAATAAAAACAAAAATAAAAACATATCACATATATATGAGAGATATCATAAAGTTTCCTGGCATGCCCAGGGGACGGAAGAGGCTCAGAAAAGACACAAGAACACTTTATGCTTACACCTCAGACTGATCCTCAGTGCAGAGACAGCTTAAAACAATCAAAAACTAAAAACAAAAACAAAAACACAATAAACCTGAGGGGGGGAAAAAAGAAAAATCTGATTTCCAGAGTTACCACATGCAATGGGCTGAAAGTTTGTATCCCCCCAAAAATTTGTATGTTGAAATTATATACTTGAAAGTGACGGTATTAGGAGGTGGGGTATTTGGGAGGTGATTGAGTTATAAGAGGGGAGCCCTCATGATTGAGATTAGTGTCCTTAAAAGAGGCCCCACACAGCTCATTCATCTCTTCAATGATGTGAGAAAATGCAGTGAAAAAGTGGCATCTATGAACCAGAAACCAGATTCGAAAACCCTCATCAGATCTTCTGACATCTTGATCTTAGGCTTCCCAGCATCTAGAACTATGAAAGATCGTGATGTTTAATATTATGTGTCAGCTTGATTGGAGTGAGTGATGCTTACATGACTGATGAAATACTGATCTGGGGTATGTTTGTGAGGGTGCTGCCAGGGGAGACTGACATTTGAGTCAGTAGACTGGGAGAGGAAGACCCACCCTCAATGTGGGTGGATACCATCAAATCAAGCTAGCTAAAACAAAGCATACAGAAGAAGGGGGTGTAAGCAGCAGAGTCTCCTCACTCTGTCTCTCTTCCCATGCCAGACACTTGCTTTATCTTCTCCTGCCCTTGGATATCAGACTCCAGGATTTTGGCCTTTGGACTCTAATACTGGTACCAGTGTCTTTCCAAGGACTCTTGGGCCTTAGGCCTTAGACTGGAGGATGCACTGTTGGCTTCCTTGGTTTTGAGACTTTCAGATTTGGACTGAGCCAGGCTACTGACTTCTCTCTGGCTTGCAGATGGCCTATCATGGGACTTCACTTTGTTACTGTGTGAGCGAGCCAACCCTCCCTGATAAACTCCCTTTCATATATGCATATATCCCATCAGTGTCTATTCCCCTGGAGAACCTTGACTAGTACAGATATTAAGTTACAGTTATTTGTAAGTTACCCAGTTTGCAATATTTTTCTATAACAGCTCAAACTGACAGAAAACAATTAGGTTCAAATATGTAGTTTTCAACAAAGAAATCACAAGGAATACAAACAAACTGGTAAAAACAGCCTATTCAAAGGAAAAAGATAAACAGAAACTGTCCCTGAAAAAGAACTAACGGCAGATGTACTATACAAATACTTTAAATAACTATTTTAAATTTTCTCATAGAACTAAAGCAAGATGTGGAGAGAGTTTACAAAAAAAAAAAAAAAAAAGAAAGAAAAGAAAAAAAGAGTTGTGAATATAATGGAAATGCCACAGAAAGAGATAGAAACCTAAACAGAAACTAAAAGTAAATTCTGGAGCTGAAAAGTACAATAACTAAAATGAAAAACTCACCTGAGGGAATTAAAGAGAGGTAGGACATGGAACTAGACTCAGGACCAGATTGAAGACTGGCTGAAACAGGAAAGTGGTAAAAATACCTCTTCATAAAACAAGCCCACTAACGTCGTGACAGTTTACCACTGCCATAGCAACACATGGAAGTTACTGCCCCTATCCATGGCAACAACCCTTTTCCATGGCAACAACTCAGATGTTACCACCCTTTTTCTAGAAAATTCTAAATACCCTACCCTTTAATTTGCATGTAATTAAAAGTGAGTATGAAAGACTGCTGCAGTGCCCCTGAGCTCCTATTCTCTTGGCACACCACCCGTGGACTAGCTCTGCTCTGCAAGAGCAGTCAGGAAGCTGTAACACTGTCACCTCAATAAAGCTGTTTTCTTCTGCCACCAGCTCCCTCTTGAATTATTTCATGAGTGAAACCAAGAGCTTGCCAGGGAGAGCCCTAATTTATGGATTCTCCTGCGCTGCATCAAAAGGAAAATTTTAACAGGTAGAAGAAAAAAATCAACAAAGTTGAAAATAGTACAATAAAAATTATGGAGTCTGAGGAACAGAAAGAAAAAAGGAAAACTATGCATGTGATAAAGATCTAATATCTAAAATATGTAAAGAACTCAAACAATTCAAAAGCAAGGAAACATTGTGAAATGTGCAATTGCTTTTGGTGAGAGAAGGGAGAAGGAAAAGAGAGAGAGGAAGAGGTGAGAGAAAAAACAAAGCCAATTTTAAATTCGATTGTAGAATCTTATTATTATACAGTTTCAATTCATTGAACTGTTTTCTTTTTTTTACTTTTTTCATCAAGTGATGTTTCTTCCTGAAAACTCTTGCTCCTCTCACTACCAGCTTTTGTGTGAACACACACACACACACACACACACACACACACACACGCACACACACACTGGTCCCCTTGATATAAATCAAAGCAGGTTGAGCAGCTCTGTCTCAGTGCTTGGTTTTCTAACCAGAAATGTAAATAATATTTAGATATTAAATGTCATTTTAGATATCTAACACATACTGTCAATAATGATAATGGTGAAGTTCCATGTTGACTCAGGAAAAGCAGAAAGGAAGCTAAAAATTTATTAAATGCAGTGTGGTAATATCCTGAATGATGTTGTTTCTGGTAACCCTCGAGCAAAAGTTTGTGATGCTAATCCCATTAAATTGAGCTCTACAGACCAGGACATAACATTCTGTTCTTATTGTTGCATTTGTTTGTTTTGCTATTTAATGGCTCTGATTTTTATGCTTAACCTAAATTAAGGGATGGTGCAGAAGAAACAAAGCCGCTTAAAGTTTGACTTGATGAATCTATCCAGGAGAGCATGTGAGATTTGGAAACAGATGCTTAGCCTCTGGACAAGGAGAGCTTATTGCCATGGAGGGTGAGACTGGGGAATCCAGGGCTTCAGTTTTGAATTAATCAAGATTTGTTCTCTAGATATTTGACTCAGTATATTCTATAATACTTGTCCAGAATGGCTCCAGTGCCCCTCACTTTTTCACAGCTCAAGTCAGAGGAAAGTCATGAAGAATAGAAGATAGAAATGTGGGCCGGGAGCGGTGGCTTACGCCTATAATCCCAGCACTTTAGGAGGCCTCCAAGGTGGGTGGATCACGAGGTCAGGAATTTGAGACCAGCCTGACCAAAATGTCGAAATTAAAAAAAAAAAAAAAATAGCTGGGAGAGGTGGTAGGTGCCTGTAATCCCAGCTACTTAGGAGGCTGAGGCAGAGAATCATTTGAACCAGGGAGGTGGAGGCTGCAGTTAGCCCAGATCATGCCATTTCACTCCAGCCTGGGTGACAGAACGAGACTGCATCTCAAAAAAAAAAAAAAAA
>NW_022436945.1:17725283-17814368 GCF_009761245.1 Sapajus apella
TTTTTTTTTCATTTCAGAAATTCTACCAAGCAAATTTAGTTAACTTGGCCACAGGTCATAAAACCTAAATATTGTGAGGTTGTTGAATGTTTAAACCTAACATCAGTAGATAGATAGCCCTACAGATCCTGAAATGTTTTCTAAATTCAAAGCCTCAATGCAGAGGAATAGAAGCTAAACATAAGTTGGAAAGGCATCAATTTCCCTTTAACCTGGTCACCAGAGAAAAACAAAAACCTAAGATGAAAAAAATAAACTTATGACCAGGCTTCCAGGACTCTACAGGGTTCTGGGGGATTAATTATCTTGCACAGGGCTAATAAAGCGTCTGCATGTTTCCTTCTACGCACACAGACCACTTCACACACATTATTTTCCTCATTCCCCATAGCCTGATAAAGCAGGAGAGGCAGGTGTTTTCATAGCCATGATTCTCATATAGTCTTAGAGACTTTGTCCTTCTGTCAATGTTTCAAGGGTCTCACCACTGAACGATCAGTACATCTATACATTTAGCGTAAGCAGAGCTCAAGTGCGGCCTCTAATTCAGCTTCCTCACCAAAGCTCAGATCCAGAGAACAATGATCAACTTGGCATTCATTTTTCAACTTTAGCTGCCTCATTTGAATGACACTATTTTAATGACAATAAATGCTGTAAGGGCAACGTGAAGTGAGAAATATTCCCCTACATTAATACCCATCTGCCTGCCATCTCCCTAAGATCCTGAGGCATGTTTCAAAGTGAGCATAGGAGAATTGACACCTAATTAAAACCACAGGGGGGATGGAATGTCAGAGGCAGAATTTAGTTTATTTCTTAGAATTAGAGTATTTCTGAGACTAGTCTGTCCACCAAACTTGCATAGGGGGTTGGCGAGAGCATATGTATGACAAAGGAAGTGCCAAGGAGAGGGAGATAGACGGGTTAGTTTTGTTTTGTTTGTGTTTAATATAAATGCTGACTTAGGTCTTAAGGAATGAAAGTGCTAGAAAATGAACTAAACTAATTTTGCCCTTATAATTTTCTGTTTCCCTCTATATGCCTAAGTCCTATAACTACCCTTTAGTAGGCTCAGAAAATACATATAAAGAAATTTTGGTAGAAGAAACAGTGAACAGCTGAAGAATGAAGAAACAAGTCTGAACAATCCACAAAGCAATGACTTCAGATAATAAAAAATGGAAGGTGTCTTCTTTTTTCATTTAGTAAGCTAAGGTACAAGGAGTAAAGGGACCTGGTCTTAGTTGTTGTCATTCTAGTTTACTGTCTCTCTGCCACTGGTTCTCAATTCTCATGCTGCAGAGAAAATGGAAGACTCAAAATACGTTTTCTTGTTTTCCGCTTACACACACGTTTTTCAAAGACTTAAAGAACTCATGTGATCAGGGAGCTCAGACCTGTATAGACTATCTCACACCTGGCCTTAAAGTCACAGCTAAGGAGGCCATTTTATTTTGTGTCCATCATTAAAATTATTATACTTCAATTTGCACATTCAACAAACATAGGAGAAAATGAAGAAATGACAAACAGAATAAGGGTGTATGCCCCCAATATGGAGAAGGCAGGACCGAATTCAGGCAAGATAGAAGATTTTAAAATAGTCATCACACATGTACACACAATATGATAACATCTACGGATGGGAAGCTTTACTTCAAAGTCTCATCTGGGGCTCATCAGACCCTTTGCAGAGATTCTAGTCTCCTAAACTTATACAAAGCTGCCCTAAAACCAGGGTTAGTCAGGACCATTTGGACCTGCAGGAACAACTTGGCTCTGTCATTAATTTAGACACTCGTATCTAGGAAGGAGCATGTCAATCATTAATTTAGACACTCGTATCTAGGAAGGAGCATGTCAATCACATATCCAGTGAGTATTCCTTTGAAGGGTAACAGAGGATTAAACAGTTTGACTTTCCAAAGGACTTCATTTATTTTATTTCCAGTAAAAAGAATCATCAGCGCAGAATTTGCATTCCTCATTCAATTCACCTCAGACCTCTTTTAGCTGCCAAAGAAACATTTATAGGTTCAAATAATTAGAAGGTCATCTCATTAGCCCTTCATAGCAGATTCAACATTTTAGTCATGTTTCCCAGGTTCTTCCATCCACTCCCCATCTCAAAATATAAAATGTTAAAGTTAAGATTTAATATAAGGTGGAAATTTCCCTTCTTCAACAACTGCCAATTTCCAAGTAGGGATAGTGTTTCTACTCACTTACGCCTTCCCATCGTTCATCACTGAAGTTGAAAAGTCTATCTCTCAGCACTTTGCTGCTTTCCTTCTTTTCTGGATACTGTACTTCTCTCCCAGCCCTGAAATTCAGTCCTTGCCTTTTACCAGCCGAATTTCATATCACTGTCTCCATCCACCATCCATCCTGGCTCGTAGGTGGTGCCACAGGTAACTGGCTAATTTTTATTTTTCAGCTGATGACTTTTTGAAAGCAACAGGCTCGTTCAGTATTGCAATTATTCATCCTGGAGAGTTGTAATTCGAAATATTTTTGTACACACCACGATTTCTGGTTTGTACAAACCTGTTTTAAGATCAAGGGGGTGTTCAGGTAGTAGGGGAGAAAAGTATTCTAACTCTTTCTCCTTCCCAAATCAGTGCTAGCCCATATATAAAGAATAAATGACAAAGCTCCTACCCTTTTTATCCTGGGTATGAGTAAGCAGAGACAACTCAGGAATGAAATTTGGTGGCACTTGCCAAATCTCCCAGGGCAGTCCTTGCAAGCTCAACAGAAGAACAGGAACTGGGCACTGGGGTGTGTATGTCACAAGAGGGTATTACTGTATAAATTATTTGAAGATTATTTATTGTTTGGGATTAGCCACACCTCAGTACCATTCCATTAGAATTTGAGAGGTGGTGAAAAAGACACAAAGCTAGCTACCTAATATCTGCAGCAGATGAAGTCAATTAGAAAACATTCATTTTTGTTGTGTTCGTACTCCTATTCCCATAGCTAATCATATACTTTCTAGATTCTGATTTGGCCACTCAGTTGATATCTACCGGCATGCAAAGAAGGATTTCACTTTTCAAAACGTTTTTTAAATGTTTGCATTTTAGATGTACCTTTTGTATCTCACCTTATATAAGAAGGCTAAGTTCAGCTAATAAGCAATTGTGCTGGCAATTCTCGTTAAGGTTAAATATGTGACAAACAAATAGTAGCCTACACAATCAATTTTTTGAATGTAAAGGCTATTAGGTTAATGTCAGGAGAACCCAGTCTGTGTAACTTATATGGCAACTTTGGATATGCCACCCTTTCTGAGTCTAGGCTTTCTGGGCCTACGACTAACTGTCTTACTTAACAAAGGGGCTAGTAGGCTCGGATGAATGAGTTTCTAAGTGACTTTGAAAAATATTAAGCTCTGCACAAAACAGGAGCATTATATTTTCTTTTTAATTCCTAGAAGCCTTCATTCTAATATGAGGGTGACTTATTTATTCAGCGGCATAGCTTGTGTACTAGGTCCTATTACAAAGAGATTCCAGAAAGTAGAAGAACTACCTTTAATTTTAAATAGATTTTATAATTATTAGGGAAGGTAAGGAGAGTGAGAGGAGGTACTTCAAAATGGAATTGTTGCAGGAAAAAAAAAAGCAATCGGGTGAGTAAAGGGTCAATACCTGTGCCACATGAGGAATGTTTGATGGAATTGATGGGAAATGTTTAGTCTAGATACAACTGGAGGAGGTTATGATGGATATGTTTAGAAATCTGGAGAGCTGCCACATGCAAGAGAGATTAGTTTGTTCATGGCAGAAGGCAGAAAAATGAAGAAAAAAAATGCCAACAACTGGAGATATGTCAGAGGGACACG
Source organism: Sapajus apella (assembly GCF_009761245.1). Lineage (NCBI taxonomy): Eukaryota > Metazoa > Chordata > Mammalia > Primates > Cebidae > Sapajus > Sapajus apella. The sequence goes on from NW_022436945.1 coordinate 17,729,137, forward strand.
GGAGCCAACTGAAAAAGTTCCTAATGGCCAAAACTGGAATAATTTCAAAAATAAATTAAAGCAGTATTTTACTATAGCCCCAAGTGTAAAATAAGTATTCATGAGCCCGCAATAACATAAATAAATGATTAAACAAAAAAATAAGTGACAAAGAATAGACACAGCTCCTGTGCAAAATAATTCTAAATAACATGTAAATACTCTGTCCTCAAGGAGGTGGCATATTACTCATACTCCCCATTCTTAAAAGTGTGGACCACAAAAAGTGATTATTTCCAGACAGTATATTTTGGATATGAGTAACAAGCTAACTTCACCCTGGAGAAACCTGACAAGCACCAACTGACCCCGGTAATCACTGACATCAGTGGTATTTAGCTGTGTGCATACAATGTGCCCTTGCTACCTTGTGAAGTGAAGGGCAATTTATCTGTGTGGTTTTCCTCCCAAAAACCCACTACCTAGTTTAATCATTAAAAAAAAGGAGGCAAATTCCAGTGGAGGAATATTCTACAAAATATCTGATCACTAATCCTCAAAATTGTCAAGGTCATCAAAAACAAGAAAATCCTAAACACGGTAACAGTTGAGAGGAGCCCAAGAGACAGGATAACTAGATGTACTGTGGTATCCTATATGGAAGTTCTCCCCAGCCTTTTTGGCACCAGGGACCCAGTTTTGTGGAAGCCATTTTTTTCCCGTGAACTAGGGGTAGAGTGATGGTTTCAGGATGAAACTCCTCCACCTCAGATCATCAGGCATTAGATTCTCATAAGGAGTGCACACAACCTGCATCCCTCCCATGTGCAGTTTACAGTAGGGTCCCTCCTCCTGTGAGAATCTAATGATGTTGCTGATCTTTCAGGAGGTGGAGCTCAGGTGGTAATGCTTGCTCACCCACTGGTTACCTCCTGCTGTGCAGCCCGGTTCCTAATAGACCACAGACTGTTACTAGTCCATGGCCTAGGAGTTGGGGACCCCTGCTATCTTGGATCTTGAAATAATGAAAGGCTATTAAGAGAAAACTGAGGAATTGTGAATAAAGTGTAGACTTTAATTATGATGCACAGATATCAATTCATTAGTTGTAACAAATATATTTCACTAATGGAAAGATGTTAATAAGGAAAACTGGGTGTGTGGTATGTGAAAACTCCCTATAATGTTATCACATTAATTCTGTAAAATTTAAAACTGTTTTAAATTAAAAAAAGTTTTAAAGAAACAAGGACAATCCTGAAGATTCCATAAAACTAATAGAATTAATAAACTACTAAAACTAATAAATAAATTTAGCAATTTGGAAGATAAAAAATCAATATGCAAAAATCAGTTGCTTTTCTATACACTAATAATAACATATCAGAGAATAACATTTTTAAAAATTATTTACAGTACCATCAAAGAGAATAAAATACTTAGAAATAAAGTTAACCAACAAGGACAAAGACAGTTGGGCGCAGTGGCTCATGCCTATAATCCCAGCATTTTAGGAGGCTGAGGCAGATCACCTGAGGTCAGGAGTTCAAGACCAGCCTGACCAACATGGAGAAACCTTGTCTCTATCAAAAATACAAAATTAGCTGGGCATGGTGGTGCATGCCTGTAATCCCAGCTACTCAGGAGTCTGAGGCAGGAGAATCACTTGAACCTGGGAGGCAAATGTTGCAGTGAGCTGAGATCGCACCATTGCATTCTAGCCTGGAAAACAAAAGTGAAACTTTGTCTCAAAAAAAAAAAAAAGGAAGGAGGAAGACTTGTATACTGAAGAGTACTAAATATTGATGAAGAAGTTAGAGAGGCTACCAATAAATGAAAAGACATTCTGTGTCCATAGATTGGAAGACTAAATATTGTTAAAATGTAAATTCCACTCAAAGCTCTCAAAGCTGCCTACAGATTCAATGCAAGCCCTATAAAAAACTTAATGACAACAAGCCCCAAATAACATCACACTCAGTGGTGAGAATTTTAAAGATTGTTCTCTGAAATCAAGAGTATGACAAGGATGTCCACTCTCATAATTTCTTTTAACTTAATAGTGGAAGTCCTACCTAGTATAATTAGGCAAGAAAAAGAAATAAAATATAGACTAATAGGAGAAAGCTTAATGACTTCTGTTTGTTAATGATGTGATTTTATATTTAAAAACCCTAAAAGCTTCACCAAAAACTCTGTAATTTCAAACATAGTATAAAGCTATTGTAATCAAAATAACACTATACTGGCATAAAAAGTGACACATTGACCAATAAATTGGATAAGGAATGCAGAAATCAACCTATCCACTTATGGCCAATTGGATTTTGCCAAAGATGCCATGATGACAATATAAAGAAAGAATGGTCTCTTTGGTAAATGATGGAGAAGCTCTTTAGTTTAATTATATTCCATTTGTCTATTTTTGTTTTTGTTGCTTCCAATTTTAAGGTCTGTGTCCTGAATTCTTTGCTTAGACCACTGTTTAGAAGAGTTTTGCCTATGTTTTCTTCCAGTATTTTAATAGTTTCATGACTTACATTGAAGTCTTTAATCCATCTTAATTTTTGTATATAGTGAAAGATAGGAGTCTAGTTTCATTCTTCTGCATAAGGCTCTTTTAGTTTTCTTAGCACCATTACTTGAAAGGGTGACCCTCTCCAGTGTTTGCTTTTGTCAACTTTGTCAAAGATCACTTGGCTATGGATATGTGTCATTATTTATGCATTCTCTGTTCTGTTCCATTGATTTATGTATCTATTTTTATACTAACAAAAATAGACTTTCTGCTATGGTGATTCCTAAAATAAAATTTTTGAAAGATATATGTATAATTCAGCAGTTCCACTTCAGGTATGTAACCAAAAGAATTGAAAGCAAGGTATTTACAAGATACAGGCACACAATGGAGATACTGTGGGCTCAGTTCTAGATCATCACAAAAAAGTAAATATTGCAATAAAGTGTCACACAATTATTTTGATTTCCCAGTGAATATAAAATGTGTGTATTTACACTATACCAGAGTTTGTTTAAATGTGTAATAGAATTATGTCTAAAAATGTTCATACCTTCATTACAAATATAAAATAAATGATTTCTAAATTTCTTAAAATAAAAATTGGAAATAAATTATGGCTAAAACATGCTAATAATCATCTGAGCCTTCAGAGAGTTGTAATCTTTTTGCTGGTAGAGGGTTTTGCCTTGATACTGATGTCTGCCGGCTGATCAGGGTGGTGGTTGCTAATGACTGGGATGGCTTTGGAAATTACTTAAAATAAGAAAACAATTAATTTTGCCACATATATTCACTCTTTTTTCACAAAAGATTTCTCTGTAACGTGATTCTATTTGGTAGCATTTTACTTACAGTAGAACTTCTGTCAAATTGGAGTCCTGCCTTTATAAAGCTTACGTAATATTCTAAATCCTTCATTGTCATTTCAACCACTCACAGCATCTTTATCAGAAGCAGATTTCATCTAAAGAAATAACCCTATTTAGTCATCAGAAGAAGCAGCTCCTCATCCATAAACATTTTATCATGAGATTGCAGCAAATCAGTCATATGTTCAGGCTCCATTTCTAGTTCTTTTGATTTTTTTTTTTTTTATTAAACCTGAAGTTACTTTCTGTCCTGAAGTCTTCAACCCCTAAATGTCATCTATGAGGTTTGGAATCAACTTCTTTCAAACTTCTTTTAATATTATTTTGATGACTATCCATATGTCATGAATGTTCTTAACAGAATCTAGAATGGTGAATTTTTTTCCAGAAGTTTTCCATTTATTTTACCCATATCCATTACAGGAATCACTCTCTATCAGAGCTATAGCCTTACAAAATATATTTTTTAAATGATATAACTTGAAAGTCAAAATTCTTCATCTATGGACTACAGAATGGATGTTGTGTTAGCAGGTATAAAACCAACATTAATCTCCTTGTACATTTCCATTAGAGCTCTTGGGTGACCAGGTCCATCATAAATGGGAAGTAATATTTTGAAAGAAGTATACTTTTTATCTGAGCAGTAGGCCTCAACAGTGGGCTTAAAATATTCAGTAAACCATGCTGTAAATAGATGCATTATCATCCAGGCTTTGTTCCTTCATTTACACAGCCCACAGAAAGTGGATTTAGTGTAATTATTAAGAGCCCTAGAATTTTGAGAATGGTAAATAATCACTGGCTTGAACTTAAAAATCACAAGATGCATTAGTCCCTTCCCAGAAAATAGGTCTATTCGCTGAAGCTTTGAAGGCAGACAATGACTTCTTCACTCAGGTTATTAGAGTCCCAGATGTTATCTTTTTCCTATATAAGGCAGTTTCATCAAGATTGAAAATGTGTTGTTTTGTGGGACTTTCATCAATGATCTTAATTATACTTCTTACATAACTTGCTGCAGCTTCTACGTCAGCACTTTCTGTTTCACTTTGCACTTTTATGTTATGGAAGTGGCTTCTTTTCTCAAATCTCATGAACCAATTTCTGCTAGTTTCCAACTTTTCTTCTGTAGCTTCCTCACTTCTCTCAGCCTTAACAAAATTGAAGAGAGTTAATGCTTTGCTCTGGATTCAGCTCTGGATTAGAGGAATGGTCTGACTGGCTTAATCTTCTATACAGGCTACAAAAACATTCTCCATATCAGCAATAAGGCTGTTTGCTTTCTTATCATTTGTGTGCTCACTGGAATAGCATCTTACATTTTCTTAAGAACTTTTCTTTAGCATTTATAACTCTGCTAACTTTTAGCTGCAAGTGGACTACCTTCAGCCTAACTCAGTTTTTGACACGCCTTCTTCACTAAGCTTAATTATTCCCTGCTACACACACACACACACACACACACACACACACACACACACACCATCATCATCATCATCGCCATCATCATCATCATTATATATAAGCTATATAAATATAATCATGGAGTAAAAGTGCAATTTTACTACATTGATATATTGCATTATGGTGAAGTCTTCAGTGCATCTATCACTGGAGCACTGCACATTGTATCCAACAAACAACTTCTCATCTGCCACTCTCTTCCCACCCCCAAAACCTCTGAGTCCCAATTGTCCTTCATTCCATACTTTCCATATGTATGCATTACTAAGCATGTATTTATAAGTTAGACCTGCCATATTTGACATTTTGATTCTGAATCATTTTACTTAATGGCCTCAAGTTCTGTCTATGTTACTGTAAAAGGCATGATTCCATTTTTTTTTTGCAGAATATATTCCATTGTGTATATATACCATGGTTTTAAAAATCCATTCATTCATTAAAGACCCTCAGGTTGACTACAAATACTTGCTATTATGAATAATGCTGCAATAAACATATGTGTGCAAGTATATTTTTAATATAATATACTTTTTTCTTTTTGGTAGGCAACTAGTAGTGAGATTTCTGGATCAAACGGCAGTTCTATTTTTAGTTCTTTGTGAAATATCCATACTCTTTTCAATAAAGGTTATACTAATTTACATTCATACCAACAGTGTATAAGCATTCCCTTTCCTCCACATTCCCTCCTATATCTGTTACTTTTTGTCTTTTGAGTAATAGCCATTCTGATTTGTGTACATGGCATATGGTATATCTCATTGATTTTAAATTGTATTTTCTAATATTTACTGATGTTAAATATTTTTTCATATGCTTCTTAGCCATTTTCTTCCTTTCATCTGAACATTTAGAGGGCATTGTAAGGTTATTTATTGGCCTACCTTCAATATTATTATGTCTCAGAAAATAGGGAGGCTTGAAGAGAGGGAGAAAGACAGGGAATGGCTGTTGGAAAGTAACAAAAAAGCTTGAAATTATCAAAAATTACCAAATGTGATGCAGTGATAGGAATTGAGCATATGCTGTTGGAAAAATGAACAGACTTGCTTAACTCAGGGTTGCCACAAAACTTCAGTTTGTAAAAGAAATAAGTAGTATCTTTGAAGCAAAATATAGCCATGCATAATAAACTGAGGCATGCTTGTATTTGAACACCCATGTTCATAGTAGCATTTCTCACAATAGCCAGAATGTGGAAGTGTTCACTGGTAGATGAAAACACAAACAAAAATGTGGTGTGTACATACAACTGCATGCAATTCAGCCTTAAGAAAAGGAAGGAAATTCTGACATATGCTAAAATATAGATAACGTTTGACATAATGCTAAATGAAATAAGTCAGTCATATAAAGATAAAAGCTGTATGATTCCACTTACATGTGGTCACTTAAAGTAGTCAAAATCAGAGACAGAAAACAGAATGGTGGTTTCCAGGGTCTTGAGGGAGACACGTAATGAAGGAATTATTATTTAATGGGTATAGAGTTTTGGCCTTGAAAGATGAAAATAATTATATTAATGGATGGTGATGATAGTTGTACCATAATATGAATATACTTAATGCCACTAAACTGTACACTTATAAGTGAAAGAAGAGTCAGGCAGGATGGCTTACACCTGTAATCCCAACACTTTTGGTGGCCGAGACCAGCAGATCACTTGAGGTCAGGGGTTCAAGACCAGCCTGGCCAACATGGTAAAACCCCATCTCTACTAAAAATACAATAATTAGCCTGGCTTGTTGGTGCACACTTGTAACCCCGGCTACTCAGGATGCTGAGGCAGGAGAATCACTTGAACTCAGGAGGTGGAGGTTGCAGTGAGCTGAGATCACTCCACAACAGTGCAGCCTGTATGACAGTGAGACTCCATCTCAAAAAAAAAAAAAAAAGAGAGAGAGAGCACTTTTTGTGTACATTTTGTGTTACATTTATTTTACCACAATAACATTTGAAAATGAAGTTTAAATACCATGACTATGTTCATTTTATCTTACACATACAAAGAAGTTCAATCTATAAATTTAATTACCACATTAACAGAATAAAAAAATGTCCAGATACTTATTTAAACAGATACAAAGTGTATATTTGAAATATTTTATCATAAATTTGTGATAAAAATGCTCAGTATATTAAAAAATAGGAAAGTGTATTTTTGTAGGGAATATATTTTTTAAAAAGCAATATGTATTGCTCTAAATGTGTAAATGTAGAAAGCTTTTCATTTAAAATAAAAAATATAACACAAGGAAACACATTTTCACAGTTTCAAATAACACATCTTTTAGAAGCCCTAAAACTATTAAGACACATTATTACATATTGTTGTACAGTGTATCTAGAAAGCAGAATATAAGGGTAATATAGAAAGTTCAAAAGCATGACTTTATATTAGCAAACAGCAACTAAAAATTATTTAAAATAAAATCCCATTTAAAACATCATTATACAATATGAAGAAAATAAACATAAATTTATCAAAAGGAGTTCCGGACTTTCCAGGAAATGCCATCAAGGTTTATTACAATGCATAACACCTAAATTAATGAAGAAAGTTTTTCCATTTATAGGGTAATATGCCATTTAGAGATGTTAGTTATTTTGAAATGCACCTACAAATTACAAATAAAAATTATGTGTAAACACTCATTTGTTTCATAAAATCAATGTTTCTCTGATGTAACAACCCCACAAAGATGTTGAAAAAAAGGAAATTATAGAATAGTATTTCTCATAAATGCAGACATTTTAATTCAGTAATATATCTCAGGAATTTAAAGCTAGTTAACATTTTAAGACCAGTTGGAGTATTTAACACATGAGATGTATAAAGGAGCAAATCATGTAATCAGTTCAACTCAGTAGTCATCCATTCATGACAAAATTTGTAAGTTAATTACAATTAGGATGGTATTTCTTCAGTCAAATAAAAAACAATTATGACAAATCCTATAAGTAAGGTCATTTTTAATAGTGAAATATTAAATATTTTTTTCTCTAGATTGAGAAAAATGCAGATGCCACCTTTCACAACTTCCATTCAGTGTCGTATTGGATTTCCTAGCTAGTGAAAGGGGGCAAAGAAAACAAACAAAATCCATAAGGATTAGAAAGGAATACATCAAAGTGTCTATGTTCTCAGGCAAGATTCTGTTTAAGACATAAAAATCTTAAGTAACTTACTAAAACAAATATTTCTAGTTCTAAAAAGTGAATATTGCAACCTCTCCAGACATGGAGTATTCATTTTAGAGTCACTTATATTTCTATATAGTAGCACCAGACAAGTATAAAATTAAATAAAAATATCTATTTCTAGTAGCATCAAAAAGCCTGAAATGCTTAGAAAGAAATTTAAGAGCAGTCAAAGAAAGGTATCTATTTTGGAAATTATAAAACATTGCTGAAAGTAATTAAAGAAAAATAAATGAGGAAATATACTTATCTAAAAGATTTAAATTGTGAATGTTTTAAAAATAATAAATCTCCCAAACTGATCTATAGAGTCAACAAAATCTACATCAAAATCTCGGCAAGTTTTTTGTAGTAAATGGCAAGATTATTCTACAATTCAAAAATGCAAAATACTTAGAATAGTCAAAACAGTCTTGAATGAGTACAAATTAATTCGAAGACTCACATTATCAGATTTCACAGCTTATAATAAAGCTACAGGCACTGTGACAGTGACATGGATAGGCAAACAAATCAATGGAACAGAATAGATAGTTGAAATGTAAACTAATGCTTATAAGTTCAATTGATTTTTAAATGAAAGTTCCAAAACAATTCAACAGAAAATACAAAGACTTTTTATCAAATGGTCCTGGAACTTATGGATATCCACATAGAAAAAAAATAAAATCAACCCTGATTTATATATAACAACACACACAAGGTTAATTCAAAATAAATCATGAGCTAATTGTACAATCTGAAACAATAAAGGTTAAAATAAATAAGTGGCTCAAAACTTATCAGAGGGTTGGGAAAACTTTCTTACACAGAAAAAAAATATTACCATAAAAGAAAACAATGGTAAATTATGTTTAATCAATATCTTTAAAAATTCTAATCATCAAAAGTCACTGTTAAGAGAATTAATTAGTGAACCACAGCCAAGAACATATGTGTGATAAAAGACATATATAGCATGTATTTTTTAAATCTTATAACTCAAGAGTTAAAGCACAAGAACTCCAATAAATAATTGGGCAAATGGCTTAAACAGACACTCCTAAAACAAAAATATACAAATGACTTGAGAGCTTATGAAAAGGCATATATAATTAACTAACAGAGAAATACAAATTATATCCACAGAATAACTTTATGTATTCACCTTAATGATCAAAATTTAAAATAAACCATCAATATTAAATATGGGCAAGGGTGTGGAACAATGGGACTTCTTATATGTTGCTTATGTTAGTGTGAAATAGAGCAACTGACAAGGCTGGGCTGTAGCCCCACCCAAATCTCATCTTAATTTGTAGTTCCCATAATCCCCACATGTGGTGGGAGGAACCCGGTGGTACATAATTAAATCATGGAGGTGGCTTCCCCCATGCTATTCTCATGATAGTGAGTAGGGTCTCACAAGATATGATGGTTTTATAAAGGGTTTCACCCTTTGCTTGGCATTCATTCTTCTCCTTCCTGCCACTATATGAAGAAGGACGTACTTGCTTTCTCTTTTGCCATGATTGTAAGTTTCCTGAGTCCTCACTAGCCCTTTGTCACTGTGAGTCAATGAAGCTTCTTTTCTTTAGCAATTGCTGAGTCTCAAGAAGCTGTTTTTTTTTTTCCAATAATCATTTTATTTTATGTTTTTTGAATTTCATCTTTTAATCCTCAAAACACTTTTACATATTAGAGTCAACCTCTTAAGTAGCATTTCTTAAGTTTTTGTGGTACAGGTGGTATTTGTTTACACGAGTAAGTTCTTTAGTCATGATTTGCGAGATTTTGGTGTACTCATCACAAAAAGCAGCCTGCAGAGCAGGCTAAGCAAAGACTAAGCAAAAAGAGCAAATCTGGAGGCATCGCACTACCTGATTTCAATCTATATTATAACGCCATAGTAATCAGAACAGTGTGGTACTGGTATAAAAATATGCACATAGACCGATAAAACAGAATAGAGATCCCAGAAATAAACCTACATACTTACAGCCAACTGATTTTCAACAAAGCAAACAGCCAACTGATTTTCAACAAAGCAAACAAAAACATAAAGGGGGTGAAGGACCCCTTTTCAACAAATGGTGCTGGGATAATTGGCAAGCCACATGTAGGAGAACAAAACTGGACCCTCATCTCCCTCCTTATACAAACATCAACTCAAGATGGATTAAAGACTTAAACCTAATACCTGAAACTATGAAAATTCTAGAAGATATTGGAAAAACCCTTCTAGACATTGGATTAGGGCAAAGATTTCATGACCAAGAACATAAAACCAAATGTTATAAAAACAAACAATAAATAACTGGGACCTAATTAAACTAAATGGCTTTTGCATGGCAAAAGGAACAGTCGTCAAAGTAAACAGGCAACCCACAGAGTGGGATAAAAATCTTCACAATCTATACATCTGACAAAGGACAAATAGTTAGAATCTACAATGAATTCAAATCAGTAAGAAAAAAATAAACAATCCCATCAAAAAGTGGGCTAAGGACAGGAATAGACAATTCTCAAAAGAAGATACACAATGGCAAACAAGCATATGAAACAATCCTCAAAATCAGGCAGTTCTTTACAGCAGCATGAGAATGGACTAATACAGTGACTATTCTGTAAAATTCTTGGCTGTTTCCTATAAAGCTGAACATACAGCTACCCTTTGACCTAGCGATTATATTCCTCAGGATTTATGCAAGAAATATTATAATATGTCGACAAAATAGAATATATTCACAAATGTTCATACGAGATTTATAATATCTTAAAGCTATAAATAATACAAAATTTCAATCAACAGTGAGATAGATACATACTGTTTGTCAAATTCATACAATGAAACACTACTCATCAATAAAAAGAAAAAAATGATTTCTTTACTGTTTATAAATTTCATAGATATTTTGATGCACAAAATAAGTCAGAGACAGGAAAGTACATATGATAAGATTTCCCTTATATGAAGTTCTATAATATTCAAAGCTAATTTATGGTGAAAAGAAAATCTAGCTGTTTGTGGGGGTATAAGGGCATATAATTTACTCCCATGGCAAATGAGAGAGTTCTCTGGTTTAAAGGAAATTTTCTATATCTCATTATTGTTATTCATTGCATGAGTATATTTACTTGTTAAAACTCATTAAACTCAGTGAATTTCAATATGTGTAAAGAAGTAGACAGGTAGTAAACTTTAGTTAATATATTGAAGATAAGAAAATCAATGTTTCTCACTGTTGAGAGAGAGAGTTTCAATATTAAAAAGGGAAAAACTGTGATGTCGGATTGGAAGTATCAATATTTATTTACATAATATATATTTGCATGTGTCTGTGTGTGTGAGAGAGAGAGAAAGAGAGAAGGAAGAAAGAAAAAGAGGAAAAGCAGAAAAGAAAACAAAAATAAGCACACCCAACATTCAGATTTAAATATCATTTCCCACTAAAAGAATCTAGTGCTTACTGGAGAAATGGTTACTACTTTCAGGGCTGGAAAAGAGCAATATAAGCCTGGAGCGTCTTGTTGCCTTGTGGAAGAGGAGCTCAAAGAATCATGAAAATATGTCAAAATGACACAAGTCGGTTTGACAGGGCTCCCTCTTGTCATATTTAAAGTAAATATTGAAAGGATTGGATTGAAATAACTCAGTAAAATAATAAATCACAAACCCATACTGATAGAAGTAAGCACATGAATAAATAAATAAATAAAGCCCTTCTCTACACTAGAGTGCCAAATAATAAGCATAGCAGAAATGATATATTTGAAATTAACAATGGATGCTAAACTTACAGGGTAGATGTTGGTTGGAACAGAAATTGTTTCTAAATATCTCCAAAAATCTACTTATGAATTTCAAAGGAAAAGCTGTAATAACATCATTCAATAATGTGGGGAATGCCGCCTGAACCAGAATAACAAATACAGCATAATCAAATTTGGGACAAACAAATTTGTGTCAAATAATATACTCAGAGTAAAATAAAACACTATTACTTCTGTTAATCTAATTATAAAGAGGTATCAGACAGACCTCAGTTGGGAGACATTCCACAAAATAACTAGGCCCGTCTTCTTAAAAAATGTTAATACACAGAAAGAAAGACTGAAATATGACAATTAAGTACAATATATGATTGTGGAATTTGTTTCTGAAAAAAGGAAAACAAATAGCTATAAAACATGTTATTATGAAACTTAATTAAATGTGATATTGTCTGTAGATGGGATAATTCCCTATTTTTTTCTAATATTTAAAATTTATCTGTGGTTTTCTAAGAAACTGTATTAATTTCTTAAGAAATATGAACTAAATTATTTAAGGTTAAAAATCAGAATACCTTCAACTTACTATAAGATGATTCAGTAAAAGAAACAAAATCATAGGCCAGGCATGGTGGCTCACGCCTGTAATCCTAGCACTTTGGGAAGCAAAGAGGGCAGATCATGAGGTCAGGAGTCCGAGATGAGCCTGACCAGCATGGTAAAACCCCGTGTCTACTAAAAATACGAAAAATAGCAAGGAGTGGTGGCACACACCTGTAATCCCAGCTACTCAAGAGGCTGAGGAATGAGAATAGCTTGAACCTGGGAGGGGGAGGTTGCAGTGAGCCAAGATTGCACCACTGCATTCCAACCTGGGAGACAGAGTGAGACTCCGTCTCAGGAAAAAAAAAAAAGAATTTAAATCGCGTATGTATAAAATTAATACACAGGTATGTAAATGTTCTAAAATAAAACAAGTGTTGAATTTAGATAAAGCGTATATAAGACTTCATGACATGATCCTAGCAACTTTTCTGTACATTTGAAACTATTTCAAAATATAAACCATGTCCCCTGTGATGGCTAATATTAAATGTCAACTTGATTGTGTTGAAAAATTCAAAGTCTGTTTCTGGGTGTGTCTGTGAGGGTGTTGCCAAAGGAATTCACATGTGAGTGAGTGGGCTGGGAGAGGCCGACTCACCCTCAATCCAGGTGGGCACCATCTAATCAGCTGCCAGCCCAGCTTGAATAAAGCAGGCAGAACAGGAAAGGACTTGACTTACGGAGTCTTCCAGCTTTCTTTTTTCTCCTTTGTTGGATACTCCCTGCCCTCGAACATCAGACTCCAAGTTCTTTAGTTTGTGGACTTTTGGACTTACACCTGTAGTTTTCCGGGGACTCTTGGGCCTTTGGCCACAGACTGAAGGCTGCGCCATCAACTTCGCTGCTTTGGAGGTTTTGGGACTCGAACTGATCCACCACTGGCTTCCTTGCTCCTCACCTTGCAGACAACCTACCATGGGACTTCACCTTGTGATGGTGTGAGTCAATATTCTTTAATAAACTTCTTTCAGATATACATATATTCTATTATTTCTGATTCTCTAGAAAACCCTAACACCGCCCCCACAAAAAACCCTGGTATAATCTCAGGTCCCCTTTCCCTACTCCACAGTCAAGAAGGGTGCAGTCCCTTCTCCTACCTCCTCACGCTTGAGAAGACGCTTGAGAATTATTCTCTTGCCTAGGTAAAATAGCATCTGTAGATCGAGAAACATAGACCTGACTTACCATAGGCAGCATAGTGTAAACTGAAAATAAATGAGAGTTTACTTGATGGAGATGGAGACTCCATTATCATTTCATTCATACAAGCTCTCTTCCTAATTTTGCCTTCAAAATGCTAGCATATAGGTGGGTGAATCTAGTCCTCTTCACCAGAATAAAAATTGAAGAATTGCTGAGTATAGAAATCTCTGACATAATCCCAAGGTTTTGTTCACACTGGAGCACTGCTGGCTGAGTAAAACCTTTCTCCCCTCTTTTCTATCCAAATTAGTAACAACTGAATTACTGAAGTTTCACCTGCCAAAACCCCCAGCACTATCCTTGACTCTTTTCTTTCCCCACCACACATAACATCTGTCAATAGGTCCTATGAGTTTCAGGCTTTTTCAACTTTTGTCCTTTTGGAATGCGTTGCTTTACCTCAGTTATTTCTTTCCTCATCCAAAAAATGGAGGTACCCTAATGTATTCTGCATTTTTTTCTCAGAAATTTTTACCTTATAACATACAATACCAAATTTTAATTTATGTTTAAGATATGTCCTTCTCATTTAAGTTACAAAGAGTCAAGAGTGTTTTTACTTAACTGTTAATTAACGTATCTTGAGTGCATTGAATAATTCTGTTGACACAGTAAGTGCTTAGTGTGTGTGGAATAAATGTTTCTTTTCTACCCAATTCTAATTTAAGTAACACCTATTCCATTTGAATCTAAACCATTAGATTCACAGAAAAATAAGCTTTCAGTAAGATGTTTACACTTGGACTAACCTTTTGGGTTTTAAACTTGCTGTTATTTGTTTAGCATTTTTTATATTTGTTAATCTTTGTACCAACATTTTTACAATTAATCTTCCAAATAGCTTTATATTATCATAACAATTTTACATATGAAACAAATCTAGGCTCTTAGACGTTAAGCAAATTGCCAAGAACACAAAGTCAATAAAATAATAACTTTAAAAACTTTTTATATGAATACAATTTACATACATAAAACTGGAGAATCATAAGTAAAAAGCTGGATTAATTGTTGTGAAATGAATACACTCATGGAAGCAAAACCTAGGACAAGAATAATAATTGGATAAAAAGCTGCTATGATTCCCTTGTTTTCTTTATAATCTCTGCTTCTCTCCTCTCCAAAGTAAACTAGTATCTCCTAGCACTGTAGGACTTGTCCATATTTTTGAAATTTATATAAGTGAAATCTGATATTATATATAATTTTGTGCCTTGATGATTTTATTTAACGCTATAATCTAATCACTGAATAATACTCTGCTTGTATTGCTATACAACAGGTTTTTTATCTATTCACCTATTGAAGAACACCTCGATGCTTTTGGATTTGGAATTACTAAGAAAGCACTATAAATATTTGCATGTATGTTTTAATGTAGACCTAAGTTTTTAATCATTGAGTAATAACTAAGAGTGTAAATGCTGTATTAAAATGGTTTAGCTTTTAAAAAAGCTGCTATACTGTGTTCTAAAGAGGTTGAATCATTTTGCATCGCTAAAAGCAATGAAGATAAGTTTCATTTGTCTGTATCACCTCCAGTAATTGATGTTAGTTTAAATTTTAGCCATTATAAGTGATATGTCATGATATGGTATCTCATAGTTACCTTAATTTGCATTTTCCTAAAAACAATATCAAGCATCTTTCATATGCTTACTTGCAAAAATGTATTTTCTTAGATAGTCTCTGTTCAGTTTATTTGACATTGATTTATTTATTCCTTGACACTATCTTTATGTGGATACCAACTTATAGTTATTCTTCTTTATGTCGATTCCAATTTATATAAATATTCCTCTCTTTGAAATGCTTCTTTTAATTTTCTGTACAGGAAAACTTACCAGTAATAACTTTTTTTCAGTTGCTCTTTGAAAAAACTTTGATTCCTTCATTACATTCAAAGAATAATTTTGCTGTAGTAGAATTCTAGTTTGGTGATTTTTTTTTCCAACACTCTAAATATTTGACTGCAGTTTCTTCTGTTCACCTGATTTCTGAAAAGATGTCCAACATATCCTTGTTCTATAGGTAAGATGCTCCCAATACCCCAGCCTTTTCTATGATTTTCTCTTTGTCTTTGGTTTTCTGAAGTTTGAATATGATATGATTAGGGTGTTTCTTGTTAGTTTGGTTTGGATTTTTTTTAATGTATTTTATGGATGTTCCCTGAATGTTCTAGATCTGTGGTTTTGGATCTATCAATAGATTTGGAATATTGTGAGACATTATTACTTCAAATACTACTTTTGCTCCATTTTTATCTCTTTTTCAGTATTCCAAATGTGTATGAAAAGGTTTTGGAATTGTCCCACTGTTCTTGAATTTTTTTGTCTTTGAATTTAAAAAAACTTCTATTGAACTATGCTTAAGCCAATGTTTCACTCAACTATATGGCCTAATAATGAGCCCATCAAAGTCAGTCCTTATTTCTGTTTTAGTGTTTTTGATTTGTAGCATTAAAAAAAAATTTAGAATCTCTATGTTTCTCTTCATACTGTCCATCTGTTTTTTCATGCTGTCTACTTTTACCATGAGAATCCTTAACGTGCTAACCATAGTTGTTTTAAATTCCCTGTCTAATAATTACAGCAATTTTCTCATATCTTAATCTGTTTTGATGATTGCCTTTTCTCTTCAGATTGTTTTTTCTTGTCTTTTTGTTGAGTCATCTAATTTTTGGTAAAAGTCAGGCATGTAGTATTGAGTAATTGGAATTGAGGTAAATACACCTTTACTATGAGGATTTCTGTTAATTTGCTCGTGTGTTGAAATGTTTAATGTTTATTGTGGCCATGGGCACTAGAGACTTTGAATTACTCTAGCGTTCTTGCTTTTGTTTCTCCTCTTGACTGGGCTTGCCTAAATACTTTGCCTTAGAGAGGTACTGTGTCCTAAAGCTCAGCTAAAACCAAACGATAGTATCCTGGAGCTCTGTCAGTGATATTCTGGCATACAGCCCCACACAGAGGATGGAAGCTCTACCCAAGTTATGGCAGGCTCAGGGTACTTGGTTGGGTTGAGTTTAAAATCATAGAAGGTCAAAGCTGTCTTCTGTACTGAGGAAGTCCCTGGGTGGGATCACAAGACCAGTTGAGACAGTTTCTTTATATGGGTTAGGGAAACATACATACGTGTGTGTGTGTGTGTGTGTGTGTGTGTGTGTGTGTTTGTGTGTGTGTGTGTGTATCTCCAATGCTGTAGTTTTGTTCTCCCTGCCCCCTACTACCATATCTGATCACACTCCTTATTACTATATTTTTTCTGCCCTAAATGATACAAGTATGGTCCAAGGGGTTGGTGCAGAAGAGAGCTCTTTCCTCAGCTAAAGTGAGGCTCTTGCACAATGTTTTCCTCTGTAGAGTAGGTCTTTGTTATGGAGAACAGAAGGCTTTGGATATAATTCACAATTATTTCATTTTTCCTCCTTTTGCCAAGGCCAAGAAAGCAACAGATTTCTCTTTTATTATTGCCTACCTTTCATTCTGCAGAAAATCTCAGAGCCAGTACTATGAGTCCTGGGCAAAGCAGTAGTCTCTGGTCTTCTTGGCTGTCATAGCTGGTATACGGAATCTGCCCTCTGAGCTAGCTGGGTAAGGGCAATTATGGCCCAAGCACTATGAGTCTTCCATGACTCAGGTAGAGTTTTTCAACCTATGTGTAGCACTGGGCTAGAAGAAGAAAGCCTTTGAACTGTTAGATGTACTTATGGTATTTAGCCTGTAAAATTCAGAGTTTAAGGAACTAATTCACTGAGACATCAGTATTGTAGTAGAGAAAAAATTTAACGATTGCAGGGCTAGCCAAAGAAAAGATAGCATTTTATTTTACAAATCAGCCTCCCTGAAAGCTTGGATGCTGGTTTTTCGAGGATAATATGGCAGACAAGGTGTTAGGTAATGGAGAATGTTGACTGGTTGGGTTAAGGATGAAATCATAGAATGTCAAAGCTGTTTTTTGTGTCGAGTCAGTTCCTGGCTGGGTGCACAAAACCAGCTGAGCCAGTTTCTTGGTAGGGGTTATTGGTCCAGATGGTGCCAGTTGGTCTATCAGAATGCAAGGTCTGAAAAATACCTCAAATACTAATCAGGATTTGTAATACTGATGTTATTTATAGGAGCAATTGGAGAGATTATGAACCTTGTAATCCTTGGCTAGATGACTCCTGAAGCATAATTTTAATTTTGTAGCTACATTTCTAGTTATACAAAGGGAGCTTCAGTCCACAATCCTCCTTTGTAAAACTAAGGATTAGTTTTGAGAAAGTTAGCTTTGAGAAGGAGCTGTTATAATCTTTGTTTTAAAGCTAAACTGTAAACAAACTTCCTCCCGTAGTTAGCTTGCTATATGCCTAGGAATGAACAGGGCAGCTTAAAAGTTAGAAGCCAGATGGAATCAGTTAAGTCAGATTATTTTATTACTCTCACAATTTTTTAAGTCAGATTTTCTTCACTGTCATAATTTTTGCAAAGGCTATTACATAATCGATGATGGGTAGCTGAGAAGAAAGGGAGCCCAGTTTTCTCAACCATGAGCTCCTGAAGTGGAATGTAATTCAAGTTGAGCTGGGAACAAAAAAGGGTGGACGTGGATTGTTGCTCACATGCTAAAGACTTCTAGATTTTTAATATGCTTTAGTATATTTTCCTGAAGAAATCATTCTGAATTTGTTCTATGTTCTTAGCATAGAACATATCCCAGGGTCATAAAGTCATAAAATAATTTGTAAGAAGTTTTTAAAACTTTGGTTTATTTTGCTGCGGAGTGGTTCTATGGAGCTCCTGCCATTCTAAAAGTGAAACTCCTAAATTTATTTTTATACTATTCACATTAAATATAGGAAGTATACTTTATTACAGGGAGGAAGTCTGGTGATAGCATGGTATAGAAATATGAGTACTGGCCTTGAAGCTACACACTATTGAGTTTGACAAGCAGTTCTGTCATTAACTATGTGAGTCATTAACTACCTAAGGCAAATAATGTTAGCCTCTCTGAACATCAATTTCCATAAGTTACATAGAATAATTATAACGTTCTTCTAAGGTTGTTGTAAGTTATTAATGAGACAAAGCATACATGCAAAGTGCCTTGCTCAGAAATGTCATTAGTGTTTATTATTATTAGTGGATTAATAATTCAATAATTTTGTAGTATCAGAATCTTTTCTACTTCCTTACATACAGGTAATTATAGCTTTATTTGGCTTTCTCCCCTTCATATGCACACATATACATACACTCATACAGTGTACACTCATACACTGTATGAATGTATGTATATGTGTGTGTATGTTTGTGTGTGTGTCTATATATGGATATATGGAAAAAATAACTTCTGTTTGAAGAATCTGAGCACTTTAAACTTCTTGGACCCAGAGAGACATTAAACTTAGACGGCAATCACATGCTATGTCTCCTCTTTTTAGCTATGTATTGTTATATTGAAACTTTTTGTTATTGCCACAACTAGCCATGAACTTAAATAATAATGCTGCAAGATGGGACCCTGTAGTTTGAGTATTTAAGCACTTCAAGTGATTCTGATGCAAGTACTATGAGAAACATTTTGAAATGTCTAGAAACATTAGAGTTCTAATGATGTTGACTGAAATCTTGGAAAGCCTTCTGAGAAAGACGGGGAGGTATTTCAAACAAATTTCGAATATAGAACAGGTACTATCTGGTTACAACGATTCAATAATTCCCTACCCAAAACCTTTTTAGAGTTTAAAGCCCCTGCCACATGTTTTCAATGCTTCTACATAATTTGCACTTTGAATCCTTAATAGAAGATCTTTAATTTGCTTATATAGAGTAGAAAAGTGGTGGATGAAAAGGAATGTAGAACGGTTCTGCATTCAGTGTTAACTTTCCATAGTTATAAACAAAGGTAAAATGGAGCAAATTAAAGTTTGGGGTTAGAAAGCTTTTAAAAGTTCAGAATTGTGTAGAGTGCAGATGCATAATTTAAGTTTATTAAAGTAGTTCAGCTTTAAAAATGTGTCATATTGAAGAACATTTTTAATCAATAGTTTATTAAAACAATATTCCTCTTGATATATTTTATCTCTGGAGTTTTAAATTTTAATGTGACACATATTAATCTGTATTATAATACCAATTGTAATAAAACATTTCACATAAGGCATTTTCTCACTGTATTATGTCCTATTTCGTGAGATAATTTCTCATATCTTCTGATGTTTAAAGTACTATAAACATAAAGTAAATGCTACTCCAAACTATGTAAAAAATGTGGCATCCATAGCCATTGATATCTCTAGTTTCACAGTTGTGTCTGTGATTGCAACAATGAGAAATTACATGGTAGTTTGATGTTTTAGCGCAATGTACATTTTTGCTAATTTTAACTTCTCCAGTGAAAAACCTCTAGAAAATTCGAGTGGAAAGCTATGAATATTCAGATTATTTTCAAGTTGTACATTCTCTCTTAGAGTAAGGAAAAAGAAATATGTTTACACATAGCACATATACACACACAGAGCACACACAAACACAGCATGCACTGGTAATTTGGGACACTTTTGGCAAGTTAAATATTTTGTTTTGTTTTCAAAGAGTAACTCAATCCAGTTCAAACAACTTAAATTACTCATTTAGAAAAATATTAGGTGGCATATAAAGACAATTTAGAATACTGTACATGAAAACTGAGCTGTGGATTAAACAAAGGACATATATGTGGGAGACCTGTAATGTTGGGCTGCTATCCACTAGTATTCAAGGGAAATAATAATGTGGCCTTCCAGGAACAGAGATATACAAATCTTGGTCCTGCTCCTAACTCTTGCTGCTTCTGCTGTTAACATAGCAGTATTGTTAATAACAGCCATTAAATTTTAATGGCATTTTTTAAAAAGACTCATTTTGTTTCCTTTTTTAAATTGATCCAAGTTGATCTTTCTCATGCACACACACACACACACACACACACACACACCATCCTATGTCACCATTGTTTAACTTGTACTCATTTTCAAAATTGTTAATGATTGGAACAACTCTTCCAGAAACCTTCCATTTACTACCTAAAACTGTGCTGGATCCTTAGTGATGGATTCGGCGGTACCATGCTTATATTCCATCATAGCACATATGTGCCTATTATTTGTCTTCTCCACAGGATCATAAAAACTTGATGACAGAATCTGGCATGTCTGTGGAGCTCAGCAGTTAGTAATTAAATTGAACACCATACAACAACTACATGAGACATATTTTACTCACCATTGATCACAGAAGTGAGGCATGAGTCCAAGTTTACTAACAAATATGTAAAAGAGAAAGACCCTGCAAACAAACCTGGGGTTCTAAAGAAAGTTTTCTTTGCCAATACAGAGGCTGACCTTTTGAATAGGCACAGATCTGTCCATCAATATCTCATTAGAACTTCCCTACATTTACACTGAAATGGCCACCCTTAGAATTCCAGTTCCCAGATTTTTTTTTTTCACTTCACTCACTTTTCATTGATTGAGGATTGATTGATTTTTAATCTCTTGTGTCTTTCATGTGAACTAGCTGGTTTGCTTTTAAATTTTATAGTCTTCTCTTTTAGAAATGCAGGTATTCCTAAATTCATGGCACATTAGCATCATTGATTCACTCAGCAACATCCTTTATTCATGTATTCTCTTTAAACTCCATCACCTATTCCTTTTATTCCTTCTATCCTAACAACAATCATCTTACATATTTATATATTTAATGCATTTCTGTCAAATGTTTAGTGTTAACTTGTATATAAATACGTTATCCGCTTTTAAAAGTCTCATATTGCTTATTATTTTCATTCAGCAAAATGCTTTTAAGATCTATCTATTTAGTCCATATATATCCACCTGTTGTATAGATAAATATATATGGACTAAATGTGGTATAGTTTTCCACCTGTTGTATAGAGCTCCATGATCCATTCTACCATCTCTTACCAGTTTGCTCCCCTAGTGGTGACACAGGCAGACTATCTCCCCTCCACAGCCAATAAAGCTGCAACTAACATCCTTGAGCATTTGTTATGATATATTCCCAGAGGCAGAACTTATAGACTACAGATAGGCACATACTAAATTTGATGTTCATCTTGAAGAACATTTTTAATAGTTTATGAAAACAATATTCTACTTGATATACTTCGTTTCTGGAATTCTAAATTTTAATATGACAAAAATTAATCTGTATTATACCAATTATAATCAAATACTTCACGTGAGGCATTTCCTTACTCTGTTGTATCATATTTCACAAGATAATTTCTTATATCTTCTGATATAAGAGCCAGATTCCTTTTGAGGATGTGAGAATGCCTGTACCATTTTATAATCTTAGCAGCAAAACAACTGCAATACATTCTGCCATTTGGAAAAAGAAGAGAGGTAAACTGATCTACAGAAAATCAAATATTATGGGCAGGTGTTGCAAACGTCCCATTCCACAGGGAAGGGAAATGCTGATTAAGCCGGATTCTGCTTCCTGAGAGAAGTACCTATTCCATTGAACTCTGTAATCTCTTGCTCCATCTTCTGGAAGGTTTCTCTGCGTCCTTTAACCTACTCAGAGGATATCTAATTAAGTCAACATTGGGGCATCCAACAGTTATTTTTATTCTCATATAGTGGGCTGGGTTCAATCTTCAGCCATGACAAACTTGGAGTTGACAATGCTTGGAGTTATGATTTCCTTGGTAATACAAATCTCTTGTAAGCTTAGTTGGCTTCTAGATATTTGATTCCTGTCAGCTCCATGTGCAAATATCTACATCTGCAGTTCTTTTCCAGGCATTTTTCTTATATTTCATCTATTTCTCTGTTTGTCTGCCCCCAGGCTTCTGCTCTGTCTCAACTAAATCATGGGTAACTTGTCCACTAAGTAAGAGAGCAGCCACATTTTCACTGCTTTCTCTGAGCTCTTTTGTCTAATTGGAAGAATCTATTAGATGCCAACTTAGTTTATTGGATCTTATCAATGGTTGTAAAAGCCATAATTATTAAATTAATCTCTGCTTGATGACTAGTTTGAATTTGTTATTTTTATGTCAAATATCTGTTTTATTCCATTTTTTAGTGTTTGAGATAAAGAGAATGGTTCCTTTCCAATCCAAAATATCCCTGAGTTTGTGAATCATGCTTCTTTCCTTGCCTGCTTCGAAGTAACCAATTCTTTTCTGATCTCAGCTTCTTGTAATGCCCAGCCACAACGACCATTAAATGCTTCCAGCATGCTTTTCTGCAATCTGTTACGTCAAGCTGCAAGTTAACGAAGGTGACAATTTTACCAAATGTTTCACCAACACAGGACTTGTGTCGACATCCTTCCAGACTCTGATAGCAGTTATCTTTTTGTCCCTTTCTTGTTTCCTAAGCCAATACCCCATGGCTATACTAAGCCATAACCAATGACAGTGACTAAAAAACCATAATGTAAATTTCTTGATCATATTATATACACATAGTGAATCCACTAGAGGCTGTGTTCTGCATTCTTATTTCACATGTGAAGTGGCAAGAGCAGTCACTATCTAGACCATTACTAATGATGGTAGCAGAAGAAAACAAATCTAGGGTCTTCTTCCAGCAATTAAATGTCTGGCCTGGAAGTGACACTTTCTACTTCCTCACAATGGATTGGCTAAAACAAATTCCAAGGTCTCACCTACTCAGAGGACCCAGAAGAACAATGGATCCAGGTGTTTATAAGGTGAAGACTTAAAGTAATTGGTGAACAATATACTACAATTATAAAGTAAGATCTTAGGAATTTTAAGATGACTTAACTGTATAAAAATCTATTAGCACATGAGAGGATTCTGTGTAGAGAACATGGAAGACCCTCTGCATTCTGTATTAGATCATTCTTGCACCGCAATACAGACATATCTGAGACTGGGTAATTTATAAGAAAAGAGATTTAATTGGATTACAGTTCTGCAGGTTGTACAGGAAGCATGGTGGCATCTGCTTATGGGGAGGCCTCAGAAAGCTTTTATTCAAGGTGGAAGGTGAAGTGGAAGCTTGTCTTTGCCATATAGCCAAAGCACAAAAAAGATAAAAAGAGTGGCAGGGAGGTGCCACACACTTTTAAATAACCAGGCCTCACAATAGCTCACTATCACAAAGACAGCAAGCACCAGGCCATTAGGGATCTGCCCTCATGATCCAACTACCTCCCACCAGGACCCTCTTCCAGCATTGGGGATTGCAATTCAACATGATATTTATGCAGGGACAAATATCCAAGCTCTATCAATTCCAAATACCAAGTTGTTAAATACTGGAAATTAAAAGCTAATACAATTTTTGAAAGGTCTGATGGAGTGAAGAACCAAGAGGAGTTTCCACCAAAAGTCATAGCCCACGTGATGAAGTCAAGTAATTTTTAAATAACTTACCTGAGACCTGCTGCTGCAAATCTAAAGAACCACTGTCAATCTTTTCTACTTTACTCAAATGCCATTAAGAAACATAAACCATCATTCTCAGCAAACTGACACAAGAACAGAAAATGAAACACGCATGTTCTCACTCATAGGCGCATGTTGAACAATGAGAACACATGGGCACAGGGAGGAGAGCATCACACACTGGGGTCTGTTGTAGGGGAATGGGGAGGGACAGATGGGGGCAGGGAGGTTGGAGAGGGATAACATGGGGAGAAATGCCAGATATAGGTGACTGGGGGATGGAGGCAGCAAACCATATTGTCATGTATGTACCCATGCAACAATCATGCATGTTCTGCACATGTACCCCAGAACCTAAAATCCAAAAAGCATATATATATATATATATATATATATATATACATATGAAAGAAACATCTAATTCTCAAGAATCTCTCCTGAAAGCTGCGTCAAATATCACATTTATGCATGTGTATGTTTAAAAATATCTACTCAGAGGAATGCATCTCTCCTCTTATGCCTTTGACATCTCCTTGAAGTTCGTTCTCCTGTGAAGTCTGTGATTAACCCACAACACAAGCTAGATAAAGGGGATTCTAGAAAGTAACAAATTCCAATTACTCCTTTGTGAGGCAGAAAAATATCTTAGAAGGGACTAATGTTATGCTTTGTTGACAACAGATAATTGAGCGTGTATGTCAAACTGTAAGATCATATGACAAGATAGAGAAAAAGCATTTGATAAATATCAACGTTCATTCATAATGAAAAAAAAATAAAAAAACCTTAGCCAATCAAAATATAAACGTCATAGGTAAATTCTATTTATCAGAAAGCCATTACAAACATCATTTTTAATGGTTAAAAAGTAGAAGCCCTCACATTAAAATAAGAAACAAGAGACGGATATCTGTTATCATAACATTTGAGCATATTACCCAATGGCCTTAACACTCATGCCTTTGTGGATGAATGCTCTACTTTAAACATCTATGCCCCAGGGGTTGTTAGTTAGCGTTTTCACTTGGATGGTTGATGACCATCCAACATTGAACTTGTAAAACAGAACTTTTGATTTGCTTCTAACCCTTTTTCTTTCCTTCCTCTGGTTTCTCATTGCCATGTAGTAAGCCATGCCAATACTTGCAACCACACTTATTGATTGGTTGATTATTTTGTGGCTTTGTGACTCAGAGCTCAAACTAGTCTCAGCTTGAGTGTTTTTGCTCAGGAACTCCCATGTGGTTGCAGTCATGGTGTCTGGGGCAAGGGATATTTGTAATATCACCATAGGCATACTTCAAAAACCGGGGCCATCTTTATGTTTACATTATTCATTTCATCACATACTTGTAAGTTTGTCAATCTGATTACAATTATAATTGGCAATTTAATACACATTTCTAATAGTATTATTTAATTTTTCATAAATGAGTAACAAGTTTTTGATTTGTTATGTTTGTACTTTCTTTAATAAAGTAATATCTAGGGCCGGGCTCGGTGGCTCACGCCTGTAATCCCAGCACTTTGGGAGGCCGAGGCGGGTGGATCACGAGGTCAAGAGATCAAGACCATCCTGGTCAACATGGTGAAAACCCGTCTCTACTAAAAAATACAAAAAAAATCAGCTGGACATGGTGGCACGTGCCTGTAATCCCAGCTACTCAGGAGGCTGAGGCAGGAGAATTGCCTGAACCCAGGAGGCGGAGGTTGCAGTGAGCCGAGATCGCGCCATTGCACTCCAGCCTGGGTAACAAGAGTGAAACTCCGTCTCAAAAAAAAAAAAAAAAAAAAAAGTAACATCTAATATTTCATTTCTCTTTACATTATTACAACACCACGACCAATAATTTGTTATGTGTGTCAGGATAATAACATTTTTCTTAACAGTTTCAGAAAGTGGGATCACATAGAGAGATACATTTTATAATATTTTTATTATGTGATAATTTGTTCCAAGGAATGCATAAAATTACATTGTATTATTGCAGCTCTTTTATTTTGGAGTAATTTACTCAACTATTTCTTTAATAATGGATATTGTTCCTGATCCCAGAGTTTCGCTACCATTAATAATGCTACAATACATATTGTCATGCATAATTCATTGTGAGCATTTCTGATTATTTCCTTAGGATATATTTCTAAAAATGGAATAATTGGGTCAAAGTGTATGGGTGTTTTAATGATCTGGATAAATGTTGCCAAGTTGCCCTCCAGAAAGTTTCCATACATTTGTATTCCCACAAGCAGTATATTAGACTACCCATTTGCATTTCTTTAATTATAAGTCATGTTGAATATTTTAACACATTCATTAATGGTTTGTAGTTTTTAAGTTTTCTGTACAGGTGAAGTTGGACAGCTGGTAATTTACTCATTGTCCATTTTTCTTATTTATTTAGTTTATTTAAGAATTTAATTTTCTGATTGTCATTTGCAGCAAACTGTGCCATTTGACTGTTAATATATTCATATTTTAAAGATATAATACTTTAATATACGTGTTTTCAAATTTTCACATTTTTTCTTTGTCTTGCTTTTATCTTCCTGTGACTTGTAATTATTTCCATATCATATACATATCTACTTACATTTTTTGTTCATTTTTATGTTGTTAATTTTTATTTTATCAAATTAACATACATTTCATTTTATATTAACTTTCTCTGTAACTTAATATTAGTACCAGGATGGAGAGCAGTGGCACAATCTCGGCTCATTGCAGCCTCTGCCTCCTGGGATCAAGGACCCTTCTGTGAAACATTAATGTGTTTTAGTAAGACATTAAGGGTTTTGCTATGGGTCCTTATCAGAGATACATTTATAATTGTATCTGTGTCAGTTAGGGTGAATATGGAAGGAAAATATCAGATATAAAGCTTTATAAAGTTAAAAATATAACTTCTATTGTTAATTCACAAAATATGTTTTAAGTGTCAGCTTTCACTTTTATCTTAAAAACTACTTGTTGGAAGTTAGGATCCATATTTAAAACATTTTTAAACTTAGGAAAGTACTGATCCTTCTTGACAAAGTTGATTTTGACAAAAAGTGAACATTGTAAAAATCTCCACTATAGATCTAACTTTGAATAACTTAAGTGTAGAATTCTATAATTGTAGTCTATTGCTATTATTTCCCATAATATTCTAATATCAACATGACATATTGAATTTCTTCCTTGTCCTCAACCAGATATTGGCTAATAGCTTCATTTGGACCTTTTCTTTACATAAAGTTATATAGAAAATACTTTAGGCATGACTGGTGCACAGCAATGCGTTTAATCTATTCATAACAAAAAATGATGATGATTAATTCATCAACTGACAGATTAATATGAGAGACATAAACGTAATGAACTGGACTTATTTTATATTAAAATTTAAAAGCATTTTGGAAGACTTGTCTTTAAAAAAGATATTTTTCAGCAGCCCTTTCATACTTTTAATCCATCATCTTCGTTGTTTTACCATGGGCTATGACTTACCTAGCATTAGCAATTGATCCCCAAATATTTATTGTTTGTTTTTCATCACAACCACCCACATATTTACATATTTATAGTAAGACTATGATAATCTGAACATCCCATTGAGACTACAGTTAAGCAGAACTTACCTAAACTACATTTTGTCCCATCTCTTTTTGTTTTTCTGATAGTCTGGTCTTACCACTAAATACTAACCCTGTTCGAATTTTTAGTTTCTGATTTCTCCCTGATTTACATAAGCATCTGTCTATAAATTTTTTCGCCTGTTCATTTTTCTGCTTTCTAAATCTCTGGCATCTGACTCTTAGTTTTGAAAAGGTATGGATGTTTTGTGGTATGACTAAATTTCAACTTACATCCCCTTATGCCGGAATGCTCTAAACATATCCTTGTTAATATATCTGTGAAAAGAAGTATTAAAAAGCTGTAATATATTTGGGGCCTAACACTTAGCTGTAGTTTAACTCATTAGATGGTTTATCAGTTGTTCACTGTGAGAAGAAACCTGAGATAATTACTTACAGAGGGTTAAATTTTGAAAAAAAAAATATACATGAAATAATGAAGCAGAGGATGGGACCTCACAGCTCTCTACTGGGCATACCTTGCCAGTTATCTTCTATAGGGTAGAGAACTATAAGGAGGAAAAGAAGGGTAGCCCTCTGTGCATTTAAACACATAAACATTCATCTAATTGTAACAAGGTGACAGTAGCAGGGCTGTGAGGGTGTCCCAAAGACACTCGCTCTTCCCCGATTGGTTGTGTTTTCCCAGGTCCTTGGGCCTCACTCACCCAAGAATGGAGAGAGTGACCTGTTGGTGTGGTGAGCTCGTTCAAATAAGTATTGGACCCAGAGAGTTTTGCCTAAAGTGATTTATTAGGCAGAGAGAGAAAGAAAGAGAAAGGCGGCGGGGGGTGGGGCAGAGAGAGAGAGAGAGCGCTCCCACACTGTCATGGGAGGGCATCAAGAGATGGAGTCCCATAGGTTAAGGGAATAGGGGGGATTTTAACTCCAGAGTTACTCCTGCCCTACTCAAGTTCTCGTCCAGTGAGAGTACTTCTTCCAAACTTCCTCTGGAGTGATTGATCTTTGATTCTGATGCTGCATTGGCTGTCCAGCTCATAACAGAGCCCCTCCTTCCAGGGCTTTTGGCAGTCTTTTTAAACAAAGGAGCACACCTGAAATTTTACCTAGCCAGCGTTTGGGAAAGTTGGACAATGAACTGTAGGTTTCCGGATGGGGAGGTAGATGGAGGCATGATGCTGGGAAGTTCTTACCTTTGAAACCATGCCTCTTGGGGACCCAGAAAGAGAAGTTAACATAGTCCCTCATAGTGAAGAGGTCGAATGAATGATACAGAAATAATTTCTGCTTAAGCAGTCAATTAATTTATAAGGATATAGCAGAGTCACTGATACATTTCTCTCACATCACAGATAGAATATTTTCACATCCTACTTCTGTGAAGACTGACCTTGGAGGTATTTAAATCAAGTAAAAGTGGCACTGGAACCTAGAGCTTTAGATTATTTTTTCTTATGTGTGCATCTATATAACCTATTCAAAATTAAAATGAATTTTCCTTGTAAAAATATAAAACATAGGGTGAAACGACTTATGCAATATAAATAAGTATAAAGGAAAGAATAATCTCCTTTCTACATTTGTAAAGGATCCTTGTTGTCCATGTCTAAATTTGCCTAGACATCCAGTATGTCAAAAACTTTTGAATTAAGTTTGAACATTTTCCCACATACAATAGTATTGTATTAGACCACCATGCCAGAAAGCTGGCATACAGTGGGGCCCCTTTTGCAATAGGAGAGCTGAAAACTGCCACCAAAGCTTCTCTGCATCAAGGTGTATGATTTGGCAGATAGCTTACTAATTGGGCTTTTTAGAGATTATCGTCTTCAGAGCTGCCAACTGATTGTGCTGTTTCATTCTCAAATATAATGGGAATGTCACAGCGTTTGATATTACCTGCCAACTCTCAGATAATTCCTTGGACTCTGAAACTGACATCTATCTAAAGCAATCTGGACAGAAACATCTAATATTTTATGAAAACAGCACTCAAAAGTTTATCATTGTTTATTTTTTAATAACTAGCAGAGATCAAAATAAGCCACTTGTCTCCTAGGCACATTATGGAAATAGATTAACTGTAGAAAGGCACATTGATCTCAGAAGAAGCTAATTTAATTTGAGTTTATGAAATTATTTTGATATCTGGGTACCACTATCTTTTGCAATTTTTCAAGTTTACAAACTTTTAATAAAAAGTACACGCTCCTTGGAATTATGTATCTACTCTCATTTTATAGGATCTGAAAGGTCTATGAAACTGCTTAAAAATTCCATTCCATCTCTGAAAATGACACAAAAATAGAAATTTTT
The DNA here is from genome assembly GCF_009761245.1 of Sapajus apella. Lineage (NCBI taxonomy): Eukaryota > Metazoa > Chordata > Mammalia > Primates > Cebidae > Sapajus > Sapajus apella. Next base: position 17,759,062 of record NW_022436945.1, read on the forward strand.
ATGGTAAATGTGTCTAAATCCATTTTTTTTTCTGTGTTAAACATGGTGTTAAGTCTATAGCTTTATCTATGGCAATAAAGTAATTGCAGGAGAATATCCATTATCAGCTCAATTGGTCTTATTTTCTCCTAAATAATCTTTAGGTAAAATAAGAACTACTGAGATATTTATTTTACCTTCTTTTAATGACACATATTACTGATTTTAACATACATCACTTATTAAGGCAGATACTAATAATCTCATGAGAAATAAAGACTGAGGATACTGCAAATAAGCCCAAGGTTAGAGCCAAAAATAAACCGTAAAACAGTTTTGCTCACCCTGTCATTTAAAAAAACAAATGAAGCTGCCATAGTAGTTCTCTATGTTAGGAAAGAGGATCGATAATCCTTCTGAAATGCTATTTCACACAGAGGGAGTGGCGAGTGAAAATGTTACGTTTTTACTGTAAGAGAAATAAAACAGTATCTGGAAGACCCAGGAAACAAAACAGACAGTCCCTGACTTACACACCCACTATAAAATTGAGGAACATCTGGCCTTAATGGTAGTTTGACTTTTTTTTTACTTTACAGTTTAATTTATGATATTTTCTTTATTTTTATTGTTTCTGAGACAGAGTCTCACTCTATTGCCCAGGCTGGAGTGCAGTGGCATGATCTTGGCTCAATGCAACCCTTCATCTTCACCGGGTTCAAGTGATTCTCCTGCCTCAGCCTTCCGAGTAGCTGGGATTACAGGCATGCACCACCATGCCTGGATTTTTTTTTCTTTCTTTTTTTAGTTTGAGTAGAGACAGGGTTTCACCATGTTGGCCAGGCTAGTCTCAAACTCCTGACCTCAAGGAATCCTCCTGCCACAGTCTCTGAAAGTGCGGGGATTATAGGTGTTAACCATCTTGCCCAGTCTAATAATTTATGATACTTTTGATGTATAATGAGTTTACTAGGACACAAACCCATTCTAAGTTGAGAAACACCTGAATATGCCTTAAAATATTCTAATGCAAGATAAACAAAATAATATCCAAGTAAATAGGCCAAATATTCATCAGACCTCTTTTTGTCTTCCCAGGAAAATGCAGTCATGTAAAGGAGAATGCTCAATTTCACAGGGTTAACAGACTCCCATTTATGATCCCCCAAATTCATGAGCCCTAGCTTATTATTTGTCTTCCATTACAGCATGTATTGCATGCTGTGCTATAATTTAAACAAAAAATTTGATGGTATTCTACTGTGGCATGCTGTCGTGAAAGGTATGTTTTCACTATTAAACTGAGAAAGTGTTGAAAGGGAGTTAAGGGATATCAAAACATAAAATATTCTAAACAAGAGTATAAATAAATTGACCAATGAAGCATAACAGGGAGCCCAGGGACCATCCAAAGACAAAAACTTGATTTAAGACATGCAGCAGCCTTCCAATTCTTCCAAAAAAAATTCATTTTTCTTCTGCTCCCAGGCCCCTGCTGAATAACTATGGTTTAGAAGTTTCTTCATTGAATAGTGTTCTTTTCTAATGATATGTTATACTACTTGTCCTATATCAGATGTCTATATTTGTGTGCATCTATTTCTGGGCTCTTTTTCTGTTCCATTGATCAGTTTGTCAGTCTTTCTACCAATATCCCATTATGTTACTGGTGGTATTGCATCTCGTTTTTTTTCTTGATCTTTTTTCAAGCTAACTTAGTTGTGTAGTTTTTCTTCCAAAATTTATATCAATTTGTTAAATGCCATAAAAATTGTTTTGGGATATTCATTAGAGATGTTTTGTTACTCAATTGGAGTGTTCTATGAACAATTGGGAAAAATCGCATTATTTAATATTAAGTCTTTTGAACATGGGATGTCTCCTTTTTCTTAGGTGCTTTTGAATGCCCTTTGTTACAGTTTCATTACTGATTATTAAAAACTGCATATCATTTGCTAAATTTGTTCCCAAATAAAGCATAGTAGTATTGTTATTGTAAATTATGTCATATAATATGTGATCCAAATGTTTTTTCAAAATATGTGATGTTCAGAAATAAATTTGACTTAAAAAATTTTATACCCAGTGAACTTTCTAAAATCCTCAGTTCCAATACATTTATAGTAAATTGTCTATATATCTGCGAGTCCATGTGAAAAATCATTAATGACAAATAATAAAAGCTTCAGTTTCCTCTTTTTGTTTCCTATGCATGCATTGCACTTTGTTTTCCTGTTGGGTTCTGTAAAACATCCAGTGAAAAAATGAATAGAAGATAAAGAGTATTTTGGTATTAATTATTTGCCATTTTTAAAGAGAATGCTGATAATATTTACCCACTTAATTTATTAATATTTTAAGTTGTATAGTTACTATTTCTCAAATTAAAACGTTTCCTTTTATTTATTCAATAAAAAGTTAATTTGCCTTCTATGTATAAGGAGCTATTCTTAGTGCCTGAGATACATCAATAAACAAAATAGGTTAAAATCTATTTCTTTGTGAAATTGACATTGTAGAGCTCCTTGTTCAGAAATAGTCTTTCTTTATTTTTTTCTTAATTATTATTAAATATTAAATTGTATCAAAACCATTTTCTGTATCTATAAGAGGGATCATATTTTTCTTTTTTAATCTCTTAATGGAATTGACACTTTAAAATATAATATTCAAACCTTCTTGAATATAAGAGATACCCAACTTAGTAAGTATTGATAGTTTTAAAAATACATTCCAGGCTTCAATTTACTAATCCAGTAAGATTGAGAAAATAATACAAATAATTCTATACAGCTAGCTGACAGAAAGTTGCAGAAGAGTTCTCCTGCATCATTTGAATACAGACCCAAATACATTGGTACTATATGACAGTGTTTCCATAATGAGGTTTAAATACGTGATATATACATATATAATTTTTTCATGTAGAAATGACAAGCTCCTGGACTTCCAAGACTATCAGAGATTTCAGAAATATCACAGTTAATGAAGGCTTGCATTGTTGGGCCAATCAAGAGCTATTGGACTGGGAAATGTCTAAATACACGAGGATGTAATCTCTGCACTCCTGCTTCTTAAAATAGGATTTCATTCCTCCACTTCAGAAGTCCATTCGCCCCTCTGTATTTTCCTCCCATTCCTTAACAGATACACGTTTAACCATCTCTTATTCATGAAGATAGAAATTGACTCTAGGATGGCTGTAGCTCACCAGTTGGTTTATTTTCTAATTTCTGTTATTGAGGTTTTACTAAGTTTATTTAGGAGGTTTTCTTCTGTATTTATGTTTAAAGTAAGCCTGTAATTATTATTTACCACACTTTCTTCTTAAATATTGGTGATAGAGGTTACTTTATTCTCATAGAATGAGATTTAAAGTGTTTATTCTTTTTCTGGAAAATCTAGTATAAGATCACATTAATATGGGTCTTCAAAATTTGAAATCAATATCATCTAAAACTTAAAATTGTTGTTTTTTTTAATAGAAATACATTAAAATGTGGTTTCAGTTTATTTAACAGTATAGCAATATTATTCAGTAGTTTCATTTCTCTTGGAGTCAGATTTAACAAATTAGACAATCTTATAAATATTTTTATTTCAATCTAATTTATCAAATGTATTACCATAAATTGTTAATGATATTCTCTTATCATTCTTGTAATGCCTCCTAAACTGTAGTTATGATTTTCTTTTTATTTATAACTCTACTGGCATGTAGATTATTTTCTTCTTTTCTTGGTTCATGTTGTCAAAGGTTGGTCTATTGTTTTTAATATCGCCAAAAAATTAGCTTCTGATTTTATTAATTTCTTGTGTGCTTCCTAAATTTTATATTTCATTGATTTATATTTATATTTATGCTATTTATTTATCTTATTTATTTCATGTTACCACCAAATTCAATTCTGTTCCCTTAGCCAGAAACTTGAAGTTATCTATGAATTTTCCTAATGAATACTCCGTGTACGTATTTTAATCCCATAAATGTACTTCAAATCTACGTATTACTGTCCCTTATCCCATAAGGAATATAATAAATGTGGCTTCTATGCATTGAGTTATCTTTTTAAATTCATTTTATTAACTTTTCTTCAAACTTTTAAAGCTTCTCCTAACAAATAAACCTTTTCTTCATAGAATTTATACTCTTTGTAATTTCTTATTATTTTGTGAATTATTTGATCAATGCTTTCTCACTAGACTTACATCTTTAGGGACACTGGGACCCAGTCTACTATACACCAATATGATTGCATATATGTGTAATCAATAGTTATATTCTGAATACATAAATACATTAAAACACGGGTAAATAAACATGGCTACCATATAAAATTGTAGGAACTGGGATTTTGACTCTGCAAAATACCTTTTAATTTAGATCGGTAGAAAATCGCTGCATTTGGGAGTAGTTTATTAGCCAGCTGATACAAATATCATACAAAAGATTTAAGAACAAGACAAGAATTGAACAGGTATCTTTTACAATGATTCCAATTTGAAGGTATTAGGATTAGCATCAAGTAAAAAAAAATTCTAAAGGGAAAGGAAATAGAAACATTTATAGACAGGAGAATTTTGATTCATTATATTCACGGAAGTTGACACGGTGCATCTTTTGTCATCTATTTGATAAAGTAATTGTACCCAGTTTGTATGTGTTGAATGAAAATGTGAAATCCCTTAGTGCAAGTTATTAATTTAAAATGTTGTTTATTTTCTACTTATCCAAGAAAGAAATTAGGTCAATGACAAGTGATAACCTGTTAATCTGGTCTATTTGGTTTTGCTGTGCATTCTTCTCCAAAAAAAAAAAAAGTACCATTATGAGTGTCAGAGCTGATACAACCAGAAAACTAGACACAACTTACTTGAATAATGAGAAGGCAGTATTTTTTTGTTGTTGTTATATTGGTACTATTGGTAATATTGGATTTATCCTGAAATTATTCTTACAATGGTTAAAAAATGAAGTCAAGAAAAGGAGTCACAATGGAGTTTATATTGAAGAGTGAAATTGATGGATAATGTTTAGAAAATCTCAAGATGCTTGTTTTGGCTCCAGGTTTTATGTCACAGCCCTTGGGAAGAACCTTTAAAACCCTCAAAGGCAACATGCGGCAAGTGAAGTACACTCCTATGCTTTAAAATATTATGAATCAAGTGTTTTAGTCAGGTTGTTTCTCTAAGAAAAATCAATCAATGCTTTTATTACTGTAGATCAGGCTATTTCCACACTAAGGTTTGGAAAAACATTTGTTACTTAAGGAAGTTTTTTTTTCCTTTTGTTGTTTCTGTTTCAAAGGCAGCTGAAATAACATAGATTGGCTTTTCAGAGCTCTGTGAGAGCACTCTGTATGCCAAATGTCTGGTCCTTGAACTGGGGAACAAACAGACCAACACAGCGACACAATTTATGAAAACAAGTGAATAATGTATTTTATTTGATGCCATTATTATTATATCACTGAGTCAGGGTCTTGCTTGTCACCCAGGCTGGAGTACAGTGGTGGAAAGATGGCTCTTTGCAGCCTCAAACTCCTAGGCTCAAGCAATCCTCTCACCTAAGCTTCCCGAGTAGCTGGTACTATAGGTGCACACCACCAGGCTTGGCTAAAGAGGTATTCTATCTTATCTTATTTATTTTTTCTTCTTTTAGGTTCACAGGGTACATGTGCACGTTTGTTAAATGGTTAAATTGCATACCACTGAGGCTTGATGTATGAATGATTTACTCACCTAAGTAGTGAGCAAAGTACCTGATAGGCAGCCTTCCATTCCATTCTCCTCTCCCTCTTTCCCCACTAAAGCAGTCCTCAGTGTCTATTGTTTTCATCTTTGTGTCTATGTGCATTTAATGATTAGCTCCCACTTACAAGTGAGAACGTGGGATGTTTAGTTTTATCTTCCTGTGTTAGTTTATTCAAGCTAATGGCCTCTGGCCACATCCATGTTGCTGCAAAGGACATGATCTGATTCCTTTTTTTGGCACTCTACTATTCTGCAGTGCCATATGTACCACATTTTCTTTATCCACTACCCTATTAATATGCATCTTGGCATCTTGGTTGATTTCAGGGCTTTACTATTGTAAACAGCACTGCAGTGAACATATGAGTGCATGTGCCTGTTTGCTAGAACAATTCGTTCTTTTTTGGATATACACCCAATAGTGGGAAAGAGCTTTTGCACAACAAAGGAAGCTATCAACAGAATAAACAGGCAACCTACGGAATAAGAAAACATATTCACAAGCTATTCACCTGACAAAGGTCTAATACCCAGCATTTATAAGGAACTTAAACAAATCAGCAAGCAAAAAATGTATAACCCCGTTAGAAATGGGCAAATAACATGTATATACTGAGCCATGGGATTACTGGATCATATGGTTGCACTCTTTCAGTTTTTTGAGTAATATTTTCTCCCATTCTGTGGGTTATCTCTTCGCTTTGTTGATTTTTATTTTTGTTGTGCAGAAGGTTTTTAACTTGATCCCATTTGTCCATTTTTGTTTTGGTGGCCCGTGCTTATGGGGCATGACTCAGGAAATTTTTTGCCAAGACCAATGTCCTGGAGATTTTCCCCAGTGTTTCCTTGTAGTAGTTTTATAGTCTGAGGTCTTAGATTTAAGTCTTTAATCTATTTTGATTTGATGTTTGTATATGAGAGATAGAGGTCTAGTTTTCTTCTGCTGCTTATGGATATCCAATTTTCCCAGCAACAGATATTAAAGAGATTGTCTTTTCCCCAGTGTATGTCCTTGGCATCTTTGTGGAAAATGAGTTCATTGCAGGTATGTGGACTTGTTTCTGGGTTCTCTACTCTGTACCATTGGCCTGTGTGTCTGCTTTTATGCCAGTACCATGCTCTTTTGATTACTGTAGCGCTGTTGTATAATTTGAAGTCAGTTAATGTAATTCCTCTGGTTTTGTACAGGATAGCTCTTGCTTTTCTCAGTCTTTTGTGGTTCCATGGTAATTTTAGAAATTTTTTTCTATTTCTTTGAAGAATATTATTAGTATTTTTATAAGGATTGCATTGAATCTGTAGATTGCTTTGAGCAATCAATTTCAAATTACCATTAGTGGCCATTTTAAGAATATTGATTCTTTCAGTCCATGACCTGGAATATCTTTCCAATTTTTGGTTTGCTTTTCAATTTTATTTTTATCAGTGTTTAATAGTTTTCATAATAGAAGTCTTTCGCTTTTTTGGTTAAATTAATTCCTAGGTATTTAATTTTATTTATTGCTATTATAATTGAAATTACTTTTTTATTTCTGTTGATGTTATGTTTCACATTGAAAAGTTGTATATGTTGAACCATTCTTGCATCCCATGGGTGAATCCCACTTGTCATGATGAATTATCTTTTTAATGTGTTGTTTCATTTAGTTTGCTAGTATTTTGTTGAGAATTTTTGCACCAATATTCATCAGAGATACTGGCCTGTAGTTATTTTTTAATATGTTTGGTCTGGTTTTGGTACCAGGATAGTACTGGCCTCGTGGAATAAATTTGGAAGTATTCCATTCTCCACCATTTTTTTGGAATAGTTTGAGTAGGACCAATATTAGTTGTTTTTTAATTGTTTGGTAAAATTCAGCAGTGAAGCCTTTGGGATGCGAGTTTTTCTTTAAAGGGAGGCATTTTATTATGGCTTCACTCCCATTACTTGTTATTGGTTTGTTGAGGTTTTGGATTTCTACCTGGTTCAATCTTTGTAGATTATATATATTTTCCAATTTATTGGCATGTAATTGCTCATAGTAGCCACTAATGGTCATTTGAACTTCTGCAGTATCCCTTTTCATCTCTGATTTTATTTATTTGGATCTTTTCTCTTTTTTTCTTAGTCTAGCTAAAGGTTTATCAATTTTGTTTAACACTTAAAAAGCACAACTTTTTGTTTCATTGATCTTTTGTATTGTTTTCTGCATTTCAAATGTGTTTAGGTTGTTTATTTGAAGCTTTTCTTTTTTTTATGTAGGCACTTAAAATTTTTTTCTTCTTCATACTGCTTTTGGTGTATCCTATATGTTTTGGAATATTGTGCTTTCATTATCATTTGTTTCAATTTTGTTTAAATTTTATTTTTAATTTCTTCATGGACCCACTAGTTATTCAGGAGCATATTGTTTATTTTATATTTTTATTTTTTGTATTTTCATAGTTTCTAAAATTTCACATTATTAATCTCTAGTTTTTACCTCCATGGTGCTCAAAAAATATTTCATGACTTAATACATAATTTTTCTTTCAGAATCATCCTTGTGCTTAGGAAAAGAATGTGTATTCTGCAGCTCTTGGATAAAATGTTTTGTAAATACCTATCAGATCCATTTGGCTTATAGTGCAGATTAAGTCCAATGTTTCTATGTTGATTTCCTGTCTGCAAGATCTTCCAATCCTGAAAGTGGGCTGTTGAAGTCTCCAGCTTTTACTGTATTGAGGCCCAAATCTCTCTTTAGCTCTAATAATATTTGCTTTATATATCTGGGAGCTCCACTGTTGGGTGCATATATGTTTAAAAGTGCTATATGCTCTTTCTCAAATGACCTTTTTATTATTATTACTAACCTGATTTGTTTCTTCTTACAGTTTTTGTCTGGATATCTACTTGTTTGATATGAGGGTAGCTGCTCCTGCTCCTTACTGGTTTTCATTGTCACGGAATATCTTTTTTCCGTCTTCTTATTTTCAATCTATGTTTGTTTTTATAGGTGATTTGTGTTTCTTACATGGAAAAGATCAATGGATCTTTTTAATTTTATCCATTCAGTCACTCCATGTCTTTCGATAGGAAATTTTAGTCCATTTATTTAAAAGTTATTGTTGAGAAGCAAGAACTTACTCCTGCCATTTTGTTATTCAATTTCTGGTTGTTTCGTGGTGTTCTCTTCTTTGTATCTTTCATTCCTGTCTTCTTCAGTGAAGGTGATTTTCTCTGGTCATAGGATTTAGTTTCTTGTTTTTTATTTCTTTGTGTAACTATTGTAATTTTTGGATTTGTGATTGCCATGAGACTTGCAAATTCTATCTTATAACCCATTATTTTAAGCTGATAACAACACTGTTTGTGTAAACAAGCAAAAAGAAAACTAATAAAAATTTTACACCTTAACTTTATCCCCTCACTTTTTAACTTTTCATTGTTTCTGTTTATATCTTATTGTACTGCCTGTGCCTTGAAAAATTGTTGTTATTATTTTTGATTAGCTCATTGTTTTTTCTTTCTACTTAGGATAAGAGTAGTTTATACACCACAGTTACAGTGTTATGGTATTTTGTGCTTTTCTATGTGCTTAGAATAACCAGTGAGTTTTGTATTTTTAGGCAATTACTTTTTACTCACTAATCTGTTCTTTCTGATTGAAGTACTTCCTTTAGCATTTCTTGTAGGACGTGTCTAGTGTTGATTTAAAAAACTCAGCTTTTTTTTTTCTTGGAAAGTCTTTGTTTCTCCTTTATGGTCGAAGGATATTTTCATCAGATATACTATTCTAGGGTAAAATTTTGTGCCTTCAGCACTTTAAATATGTTATGCCACTCTCTTCTGGACTGTAAGTTTCCACTAAAAGTCTGCTGCCATACATATTAGAGTTGCATTGCATGTTATTCATTTCTTTTCTCTTGCTGCTTTTAGAATCCTTTCTTTATCTTTGATCTTTGGGTGTTTGATAATTAAATGCCTTGCTGTAGTCTTCTTTGGGTTAAATCTGCTTTGTGTTCTATGACCTTGGTCTTGAATTTGGTATCTTTCTATAAGTTAGGGAAGTTCACCGTTTATTATTATTATTTTTTTGAATGAATTTTCTAGCCCTGTCTTGTTCTCTGTCTTCTTTTTACATTCAAAAACTCTAGATTTTCTCTTTTGAGGCTGTTTTCTGTACTCTGTAGGTATGCTTCATTGTTAATCATTCTTTTTTTTTTCTGAGTGTGTATTTTCAAATAGCTTGTCTTTAAGCTCATTATTTCTTCTGCTTGATTAATTCTGCTATTAAAAAACTCTTATGCATTCTTCAGCATGTCAATTGCATTTTTGAGCTCCAGAATTTCTGCTTAATTCTTTTTAATCATTTTAATCCCTTCATTAAATTTATTTGATAGAATTCTGAACTCCTTCTCTGTGTTACCTTAAATGTCTTTGAGTTTCCTCAACACAGCTACTTTGAATTCTGTTTGTGAAAGGTCACATAACTCTGTTTCTTCAGGGATGGTCACTGGTGGCTTATTTAGTGCATTTGGTGGTCATGTTTCCTTGGATGCTGTTGATGCTAGTAGATGTTCCTTAGTGTCCGGGCATTGAATAGTTAGAGACTTACTGTAGCTTTCACTCTCTGGTCTTGTTTGTGCCTATTCTTCTTGGAAAGGCTTCCGCGATATTCAAAATGACTTGGATGTTGTGTTCTAAGCTGTATCTACTTTGGAGGCATCCAAGTCCTATAAAACTATGGTTCTTGAAAATTCATATGGGTATGTTCTTGATTGTCCTGGACAAGATCTGGGAGAATTCTCTGGATTTCCAGTCAGAGATCATTGTTCTCTTCCCTTACTTTCTCCCAAATGAAGAAAAAAACATCTGTCTCTGTTCTGAGCACCTGAAACTGGGAGTGGAGTGATGTGAGCACCCTTGTGGCCACCACCACTACGACTATGCTGGGCCAAGCCTAATGTCTGCACAGCACTGAAACTCACCCAAGACCTGCTCTAACCACTCCCTGGCTACTGCCTATATTTGTTTAAGGGCCTGGACCTCTACAATCAGCAGGTGGGAAATCAGCCAGGCCTGTGTCTTTCCCTTCAGGCAACAAGTTACCCCAGTCTCCAAGCAGGTCCAGAGATGCTGTCCAGGAGACAGGATCTAAAGTAAAAAATCCTAGAAGTCTACCTGGTATTCTATTTTACTGTGCCCAATCAGGCACTCAAACCACAAGACACAATTCTTCCCATTCTTGCCTCCCTCCCCTTGTCAAAGGAAGAGGAGTCTCACTCATGGCCACGGCCACCACAGGTCCGGAGGGAGTGCTGCCAACTTGTGAATGCTGCCTGGCCTGGGACTCACTCATCAGGGAGCTGTGCATTCCTCTGGCTTAGGGCAGATCCAGAAATACTATCCAAGAGCCAAGATCTAGAACTGGGGACCCCAAGAACCTGCTGGGTGCTTTAACTCCCTGTGGAGGAGGTAGTACTTAAGGTGCAAGATAAAGTTCTTTTTATTTTTTCCTCTACTTTTCTCAAGCAGAATGGGTTTTGCCCCATAGCCACCACAGCTGGTAATCTGCTGAATACCTGAAGCCAGCAAGTCTCAAAACCTCACTCAACACCCTTGTAATATTTGGGTATCACTGCTGTTTATTCAGGGCCCAAGGACTCTTCAGCGAGCAAGTAATAAATCCTGCCAGTACTGAGCCCTTCCCTTCAAAGCCAATGTTCCCTTCTGGTCCAGGGTGTGTCTAGAAATGTCATCTGAGAGGTAGGACTGGAAAGAGGGCCTCGTGACTCTGATCAGCGCCCTATCCTGCTGTGGCTAAGCTGGTGTCCAAGATGCAATACAAAGTCCTCTCCACTCTTCCCTCTACTCTCCCCAGGGGGAAGAAAGTGGTCTCTTTTCATGCTGAGAGCAGTACAGCCTGGGGCTAGGGGAGGGATGACACCAGCACTCCCTTAATCTCCCCAGCTGGTCTCTAGTAGGTTGCATCCGCTCCCACCCACGTCCACTGTCTCTGGGCTCAGTTCAGCACTAGGAGTCAGGTAAAACTTGCAATCCTTGTAACCCTAGACTGCCTTTCAAGTTTATTAGGTCCCCAGAGCACTTTAGCTTTTGGTGGCAAGGCTTGCGGGAACTAAAGTTGTGACCACATCATTGACAATTCTGCTCTGGCTAGGGTTGGTTTAAAAGCTCCCTCAGTTGGTGGACATCAGTTGAGTTTGGTCCAGTTTTCCGTTCTGCTCTAACAGGGCAGCACTAAGTTTGTTGTTGTAATTGCTGCACTCTCCCTCCACTAGCACCCAGAGACACTCTCTGCACCACGCAGCAGCTGTTGAGGGGAAGGGGCGGGTGGCGTCGGTGATTCAAGACTGTTTTTTTCTGCCTCTTCAGTGCTTCTTTCAGTGATATGAAGTTAAAAACAGATACTATGAGTGCTCACCTGATTTTTAGTTCTTATAAAGGTGGTTTTCTTGTGTTATAGTGAGGGAATGTATTCTTTTCCTGGGTCCACAAGGGGGTGTGGTTTCAAAGGCAAGAATTTTCCAGAGCTTTGTTTAACTTTCTCACACCGCAGGAAAAGAGACTGCCCAGAAATCAAAGGTCAATTACTCCAGAGGACGTTTGAAGAAACTCCTTTCATAGGACAGAAACCTTGAATGGGGCAGGGGTATATCCCAGATTAAAAGTCCCCTTCTGTCTCATCGATGTGGACTCCATTTCTGCATCCCCTCTCATGACAACAGCGTGGGGCTTGCCCTCTCTCTCTATCTATTTCTTTCTCCTTTTTCTCTCTCTCTGCCTAAATAAATCACTTTCTGCAAAACTCTTTGGGGTCTGATATTTACTTAAAACGAGCTCACCACACTCGACGGGATCCTCTCCCCTATTCTTGGTTGAATGAGGAAACAACGGCCTGGAAGAACACATCCTATTTGGGAGGTGAGCCTCCCTCGTGTCCAGAATCTGGTCTCAATAGTTGTGAAATTCACATTCTTGGGGAGGGCATGAAAGGCGGAGCCTTGTATTCTGCCATCTTGCTTTGCTTTCTTGTAATCTGCTGTTTTACTAGTTTCTTAGAACAAGCTTCCCTGGTGAACTACAAGGCCTTACAAGATCTGTCTATGACAATAACTTCTTGAGGGAGATGATTACATAACTGATTTTCAGACTTTCTTCTCTTTAAATATACGCTTTTGAAGGTAAATTGGTTTTCTGTTCATGGCTTTAATGTCTTTCTATTGTTACATTTTTATTTTCTTATAGTTCGAAAGACTTCCTAATTTCATTTATAACTAAGCCTCCAATATAATTAAAATTAATTTGACTCATGGGTTATTTAGAAATGTATGATATAACTTCCAAAAATATATCAAAGAATCTTCAAATTATCTACTCATGACTGGTTTTCTGGTTAATCTTCTGGTGTCAGAGATCATGCCTTATGATTTCAATGTTTTTGAAGATGTTTGAGACATGCTTTATGACCCCATGTGCACAATTTTTTAAAATGTTTAATGTGGTTTTTAAAACCAAATATGTAGGCAGTTATTGGGTATAATCTTAGGAATATTAGGTAGGTCCATTTTTTAAATTTTATTTTAAATGTTTTCTACTCTTTTTGTTTTATTCATTCAAGCTACAAGTAACAGAAGCTTGTTAATATCTCACACTCTGCAAGTAGGTTTGTCTATTTGTTCCTTTATATATGTCCCTCTTGATTTCTTTGAAGGCTCTTATCAATAGACAAAGAAAGAAAAAATAATTGTTTCTTTAACTTTTCTGATGTATCGACCTAATTATTATTATAAAATCTAAATTTTTATCCAGTAATATTTTCATATTAGAATAAATAGGCCTTTTATGTTTTGGTTGTTTTCACGTGGAATGTCCCTTTCCATACATTTATTGTTTACATTTCTGTAGCTTTTCATTTTAGATCTGGAGTAATTTCCAAGGCTCTTCCCTATTGGAAGGTACTGAACTCCAGTTTTCCTCCTCTCAGCCATGTGAAATTCCCAGATTCTGAGACTCTCAGATATGATTTTTGAAAAAAAAACAAATGCTTCAAGTGAAACACAGTTTCAAATACTGAACTTACTCCTCTGTGTTTCACTTGGTCTGAGAGTTTGACTTATCAGTTTTTACTGTCTTGGTAGTTCTTCCACTTTTTCCAAATAGATATATTTGGTTTATCTGGCTCAGCAGAAGATTTGGCCTGAAACGAACTACACTGCTACTGACATTAATAAAAATTCTCGTTTTAGTCTACTTTTTGTATATCAGATTGAAAGATCCTATGACATGGACATTCATATCATTTCTCTGCTAAAAATTGGCCCACGGCTTCCCATTACAGGATAGAAGCGCGTGTCCCCAGGATGGCATACAGGACCTTATAAGAACTGCTGGTGTCCATATCCCTCTGAGCATATCTTTCTGCTTTCTCCTTCCTCAGACTACTCTAGTCTTTTGTCCCTCTGTCGTTCCTAGGACATACTAGGCCTCTGCCAGCACATTTTAGGCATACTTCATACTTGTTCTTCTCTGAAAAAACAAAAAAGAAAGAAACAAAACAAAACAAAACAAAAATCGAAAAACGCTTATTCTCAGACATTCTGAGAATCATCTGCCTTATATATATCTGTGTTAAATCAAATATCAATAAGGTATTTCTTGGGCATTAAAATATAAAAGCCATGACCCTACGTTCGGATACCAAACATCACCTAACCTCTACCCGACTTTATTTTTCTCTTTAGAGCTTATATCCACCTAATATATTTTATGGTTTATTTTATTCTTGCTTCCTCTCACAGAATGCAATCTTTCCGAGACCCAGGATTTGATTCTCTGTTTTAGTATCTTATCTAACCATGGAAGCTAAAACAATACCTATCACAGAATAGCACTCCATAAATACATGTTGAATATATTGTTATACTACTAAGATATTTACTTAATCAAAACTTTGTTTAGGTTGTTTTTCATTTTTGTAATTATGAGGAATACACAAAAAACAATTTAAAAAAACAAATTCAGTGCACAAGCTAAATATCTAAATATATGGTATATTTAGAGCTTCATTAGTTGAAGAATATGCAGAATATATGTGATTTTTCTAAATTGTTTTGCTGTGAATCTGAACCACTATTATCATATTGCATTTAAGAGATTTAGTAATTTAGTTTCAATTAAGTGTCTTTTTAGTTAATAAAAATGAGACCTTTTTTTTAAAGCAGGTATTGAAAAGTAGCAGCAAGACAAAATATATCAACGGTACTGTTTCCCAGCCCAGCATTTTCTCAAGATTTTACTTGGTTAACTCATCTAATCCTCCTGCCAACACACTGAGGGGGATATTATTATAATTATGTTGTTATTCTCATTTTATAGGAAGAAAATTGAGACAGATTAAATAATTTGACCAAATTCATACAGCTTGTGAGAAGTTGAGGCTCCCACATAATGATGTCCAGAGACATTGAAATAGGCTTTCATAAGACATATCCTTCTAAACAAATGTGATTTTTTAAATTGTTAAATAATAGCAATACAAATATTACCTTAGGTAATGAAGTTAAAAACAGACAACAAAAAACTTTCTAGATTACACATTTAGAAGTCCAGAAAGCAGAAGATTCAGTGGTAAAATGATGTATAGTCACATGAAAGAAGAATTAGATTTTTCCCCTGTGTGACACCAATGAGTATGATTGAAGTAATAAGGGGAAGTAGCATAGAGATAAAAATAAATCACACTGATCTTTCTAACGTACAGAGATATGCAGAGAAAATAGACGTCTTTAAGAATCATGAGCCTCCTCTAATGTAAGACTTTCAAATGAGTTGCTGGACCACTAAGTATAACAAGGAGAAAATCAAGAGCAATTGGGCTTATAGGCCACATACCTTTTAGCCACTATCAGCAATAGCTTCTGCGGTGAGGAGATTCTATGATTATGAATACTGACACGTTAGCTAATGTTTCATATTTTTACTGATCCCTTATATTGCGCTTGAAATATTGGTTTTCCCAGAGAAATAATATCTGAGTTGGAAGCATTACTGAAGATCATCAAACACTGCATTTTTGTCCAATGTTAAGTACAAGAAATATTGTGTTTTTGTGTTATGTTTTTTAGTCAATAATAAAAGCCATAAAAATGAATTAAACCATAGGAAAAAATAGAGTCCCTGAAGAAAGATGAAAAACAACATATATCTAAGAAAAGAACAAGCTGAGGAGAAGCATGAGGGAAGCATTAAATATTAAAAAATGAAACAAAAACTCATACAGAAATACTAAAATAATTTCTTATTTTGTCTATCCACCCACCTCCCTTAGGCACAGATAATTTAGATTGTGATTAAATGCAAAAAGAAAGATTTAATATCTAAAGAATTGCAAACATCAGATAATGGGCAAATGCAAAATAAAGTATTAGGTACCTGGACAGCAGATATTAAGAGAAGATTAAGGATGTACAGAAAAACCAAACTAGCATATCATCTGATTATTAGAAAATGATCTGTAGCAGGTCCCAAGTAGCTACTTACTCTGAATAACTCTATCAACTTCCTAGCATCCAGTCTCTCAAGGGAAGAAGCTGAACTTCTATGTGTTTACGGTTAGGGAGCAAGATGGTTGTGGTGGCTGTAAAGTGTGTCAACCTGCTACGACCAAGATTTGAAAAGTCATGATGTTGTGAGTTAATCTTGGTACTCCACACCACTCCCTACTATTGACTCTGGTCGATCTGGCCAATGCAACCAGCTGAATCGATCAGGATACACCTGCAATCACAGACACCATCTTCAATATCACAACCAGCCATAAGATCTTAAACAGAAACTTGCAACTGCTATCCATGTGTACCAAATTATAGCAAAAACCATGGCTGTATAAGGATGGATAGCTCAGCTGGCTCTCTGGCTAGCTTAGCTCTACAGGCTCAACTTGGCTATTTCGTTAAGTCAAAATTTAGAAATATCTTTTTTCGTGATTAGAAATTTGAAGACCACTTGCCATGTTGGAATAGAATTGTCCTGTACTTAAACTGGAGCTCTGAAATAGATGTCACATGCATGATCTTGCATGTCTTAGCACATACTTATTTTTTAAGTGTGTAGTTTTTAAATTTATCATCCAAATAGTAAGAGAGAGAGAGAGAAGTGAACATGAAACATTACTTTCATCAACAATAATTGCATTTTTTGTCTTTTTATTTACTGCATTAATACTTCCAGCACAGGAAGCAAAATGGTCACTTGGTGGATTTTCTTGTGAAGTGCTTAAAAATGCTACATGATGATTTTGATTGTTTATGTAATTTAAGCATTCCAATACAAATGCCAAGTATTGTGATTTTACACTCTATTATTGATGTATATGTTTTGATATATGAAAATAACTGTCTCGTTATATTCCAAGCACTTCATTTGGTAAGCACCCAATATATTATTAACAACTTTGACAAATATACAAACATTTAGGAGGTTAATAAACAAGAAAGAACTTGTAATAGCTTATCATGACGAACAGAGAAACTTAAGGGACTTTAACTTAGAAACATAGTAAATACTTTAAAATCACTGAAGTTCCTTTGCACAGAAGAATGAATTTTGTGTTTATTCAAATTAGAAAAACCATGATCAATAAGCAGATATTCCAGGGAGCAAGATTTTGGTTTATCATCAGGAAGAACTGAGTACTAGAACTCATTGAAAATGGGAGTTGTCAGAAGCATCCACGCTAGAGTTTAATGGCAACTTGTTAGATGCAATTATACCACTGTGGGTTGTAGATTGAACCAGTATTTAACTATTATTGTGTTTAACTCCAAGATTATGCTATTTCCTGAAGAGTGTTTCATAAGAATGAGACTGGAATTAAAGTAGCTAAATCCACTTAAGGTACAACTGGAGAGCATATAAACATAGAGAAAAAGCACTTTGCTTTCCTTGAAGACAACAGAAAAATGAAAACAAAACAAAACAGGATTCGATGAGAGCTGTCTTACAAAACTGCACTACATGAAGTCACAAGACTTGCATTTAATTTTTGTAAAATGAAGTAAAATTTGATTCTGTCTAACCTCATAGAACTGCTGAAGTTTATTATTTGCTTTTGACAATTACTGCAACAATTTAGCATTGGCTCAATTCATACAAGGAGAACATAAAGAAAATTTCATGAGGTCAAAAGTAGTCATTTAATAAATATTTTCTAAATGAGCATTAAATAAGTGGATTCATTTATCTTTGCAAATGGGCTTTAAATAAATAAAATATAGGCTGATTGGCAAATAAATAAAACCCAGCTAAATTATCTATTTTAAGCCAAAAGCCTTTTAGTTTTCAAATAACCTTACTACAAATGTCTATGCCATAACACTAGTTTTCAATACCATTTCATACTAGAAATTGGTGCAAAAGTAATTGCAGTTTTAAAACTGCAATACATTATCATCTATATAGCACAAATATAATCAGTGTTTTGTGGTAATGAATCTTCTTTGCTGCTATTATTGTTGCTTTTATTGTGGAATCCTCTTTTAATGAATTTTTACTGAGATAATACTGCTCTCAAACTTTCAATGACTTATAACAACCTACATGCATTTTTCCTTCCCAGATCTGTGGATCAGCTGCACCAGCTCTGCTCCAGGCTGCAGGTTTGGTTCCGGTCTGTTCCTTACATTCTCATTTATCCACCCAGGCAGAAAAATCAACTGAGGCACGTTGTGTACTTTTCTTATTTATTTATTTTTGTATTATACTTTAAGTTCTAGCGTACATGTGCATATCGTGTAGGTTTGTTACATAGTTATACACATCTTATGGTGGTTTGCTGCATCCATCCCACCATCATCTATTTCTTCTAATGTTATACCTCCTCAATCCCCTAACTGCTATCCCTCCCCAATTCCCCCACCCCTGACAGGACCCAGCATGTGATGTTCCCCAGGAGTGTAAATATGTTCAACCATTGTGGAAGACAATGTGGCGATTCCTCAAGGATTAGCAATAGAAATACCATTTGACCCAGCAATCCCATTACTGGGTATATACCCAAAGGATTGTAAATCATTCTATTATAAAGACACATGCACCTGTATGTTCATTGTGGCACTGTTCATAATAGCAAAGTCTTGGAACCAAC
Organism: Sapajus apella; assembly: GCF_009761245.1. Taxonomy (NCBI): domain Eukaryota; kingdom Metazoa; phylum Chordata; class Mammalia; order Primates; family Cebidae; genus Sapajus; species Sapajus apella. Next base: position 17,777,922 of record NW_022436945.1, read on the forward strand.
CCAAATGCTCATCAATGATAGACTGGATAAAAAAAATGTGGCATGTATAACACCATGGAATATTATACAGCCATAAAAATGAGTGAGTCCATGTATTTTGCCTGGACATGGATGAAGCTGGAAACCATCATTCTCAGCAAACTGAAACAAGAACAGAAAACCAAACACCACATGTTCTCACTCATAGATGGGTGTCGAACAATGAGAACACATGGACACAAGGAGGGGAACATCACACACTGGGCCATGTTGGGGCTAGGGGAGAGACAGCAAGGGGCAGAGGGATTGGGGAGGGATATCATTAGGAAAAATACCTAATGTAGGTGATGGAGGGATGGATGCAGCAAACCACCATGGCACATGTTTCTTAAGGCAGGTGAGAGTGGCAAAGAGAGTAAGCCATACCCAACAAGAGCCTAGACTTGAAATATATTATGCCTTCTCGCAGTCCACCTGCTCAAAGCAATTCACAAAACCAAGTACAATGTTCACAGGGTGGGGAAGTATATTCCTCAAATGGGGCTTGGGGACTAATTAACATTTGCTTCTCATTAATCCCATCAAACAAAGTCATATTGTATATGCCTTCTGTGCTATCCTAATAAGGCAACACTTCACACATTTTGAAAAGATATTTTCAATTAAAAGTTGAAAAAAAAATCTTGGCATTAAGCTATTGTAATAAAGAGACTTATTCAAATTGTAGTTTATATTGTGTATGATGTTATATTCCGTAAACTGAAGGAATGAAAAAATAACCTCATAGAAAAATTATGTGAATATTATTCCTCAAAATTCAGCGTGTTTCTAGTTGTCTTCCGGAGCCAAAACTCATCTGACATGAAATTTCCAACATAAGCCTTTATTTTTCAAATGTAATTTTTAAAATTCAGATTAAATGGTTGCAAGAAATTTTGATTATTAGTTTTGATCTTTTACAGTATTTAACCTAATTTATGAAGTTAACCAAATACATAACTAAAATGTGAGTAGTGGGTTACAACTGCCTAAGAGTATAAACTGAGAAATTAACTGCCCTCTGCAACATATAATGTCTCTGAAAACCATCATGATAATCTCTAGGCCACATTTATGCAATGAGAATTGTTAATAATTCATTTTAAATTCCATCAATGAGTTAATATTTTTAATCACATTCAAGAAAAGTTTATTTGCTTTTCATATTGCCTGTCTCTCTGGCACATACAACACAGATAAATTTTTTATTCATTATGAATGTTTTCTAAGGAAATGCGTGATTTTCTAATTACCGTCTATATTAAGAGATTCACATTTTCACTATACAAATGACTTATAAATGATTTTAGCAGGTTAAACCTTTGTCTAAAAATTACATATCAAACCTGAGTTCCTTATTAATTCCAAAATGAATTGCCATTTTTCCCAAGCTCTTCACATCAGTCAACAACATAGGCTTATAGCTGTTAAACATATTTAGATATATACTCTTTGCTTATAATCAAATGATCAAAATTTTCAATAGCTTTTAAATCAATTATAAATAAATGAATTTGATTTTTCCAAATGTTTTGAGAATTCAAGTCAATGCCTTATCTGAAAACATGGACATTTTTGGTTGACTATGTTTGTAATGAAGATGTTTACAATTTAAATCTCAGCATAACTGATTCTGAAAACCAGAAAGATATACACAGAAAATAATTTTATAAAATAATTTAAGTGAATAGTAAAGAAACATTTCCAAAACAAGCCCAACACAACTCTGAAGATTTGCTTTAGGGGGAGATTTGATGAGTTTTATAATTTCTCTAACTTATGTTTTAATTCTTGATGTTTTGAAAGAGAATTTGGGCAGAATTGGTGATCTCAAAATTCAGATATTTAAGATGAGACCTTCACAAATAGTATTGCCTTTGGTAGAACTGAAGAAATCCTTCCTTGACCTCTGATTGACATTTGATAGATGAAAGTGCATTCAGGGTACTAGAGTTATGGTACGTAAATAGAAATAGAGTTAACATAAAAATGCAGTCATGGTGAAATTTAACATCAAAGCCATGCCTAGACAAACAGAAATAATTTCACAGCATCCTTTAATATGCTGCTATATCTACCTCCTTCATCCTGCCTTTGACTTTCTGTAATCAAAAGGATTATTTAACAATTAAATAGAGCAATATCACTGCAAATTCATTGAGAACTGACATAACTGACAACTGAATTTTGACTTAAAATGATGAGGTAAAACTCTACAACTCTCGATGACTTGCAAACAGCACACTTTTTGTTCTTAATTCAGTATTTCTTCCATTATCTTATTCTAAGTTTTGCTCCAAATTGATGCATGTGGCTGAAGAGGTGCATAATGTAGATATTTGATTATAGGCAAGTATAGCACTGAAAATTTAAGAATACCTGAAAAATACAATTTTCATAATTACTCCAAAGGAATATTCATACATGTGTTAGTGAAAGAAAAATACATTTTAAGCACTAAATATAAGATTTCAATTTCCATATATACTCATGGATTCTTTCCATCTAACTCATTTATAAATTTTAATCAAGGGGTGCTCATGTAAGAACCCTATCAATAGTTCTATCTCTATGAGACAGAGAACACCAATGTGCAATTTGCTCAATGTTACAGACTTAATGTTTGTGCCTCCCCAAAGTAAACACATGGAAATTGAGTCCCCAAAGTGATGGTATTTGGAAGTAGAGCATTGAAGGTAATTAGGTCATGAGGGTGGAGCCCAAAACAAAGATTTGTACTCTTATAAGAAGGGACCAGGGATCTAGCTTGCCATGTAAGGATACAAAGAGAAGTCAGTCAGTAGTCTGGAATCTGGAAGAGGGCCCTTAACAGAATCTAACCATGCACACACACTGATCTTCGACTTCTGTCCTCCAGAACCATAAACAATAAGTTTATGTCATGTATAATGCTGTGAATTTATGGTACTTGTTATAGCTACTCAAAAGAGTTGACACTTAGTTTTTTTATTTTTATTTTTTTCTGCAGAAAACAATCTGGGCTAAGCTCTACTTTTGTTTAACTGCTAGCTTTTTCATTTTTAATTTTTGAGTAGACATTCTGATTTTCCTTGACACCTGACCACATTGAAGTGGTGAAACATAATCATTTTTCTCTCTGGCTTTTTGATGCATTTTATAGAAAATGGCAGTATTCCCAATTACTTACTTCATCTTTCTATTATCAATTTTTACTTCTCCACTCCATTGATATGAGGTTTTCTCATATAATTTGCTTGGTCAAAACATCACAAGAGAAAGCATCATGTGACTCTTACTCACATGAACTTTTAATAGCCATTATGCATTTAATCTATTTTTTTTTTTTTTAATTTTTTTGAGAGGGAATCTCACTCTGTCTCTAGGCTGGAGCGCAGTGGCATGATCTTAGCTCACTGCAACCTCCGCCTCCTGAGTTCAAGCAATTCTCCTGCCTCGACCTCCTGAGTAGGTGGGACTACAGGCGCCCACCACCATGCCTGGCTAATTTTTGTATTTTTAGTACAGACGGGGTTTCATCATGTTGGCCAGGATGGGTACGATCTCTTGACCTCGTATCTGTTCACCTCGGCCTCCCAAAGTTCTGGGATTACAGGCAGGAGCCACTGTGCTTGGCTGTATTTAATCTATATTTTTGAAATATTAACCATAATAAAAGCATGGCCCAAATAGGGTTTGTTATTTATTTATTTATTTTTTTTTTCAGTTCAGGAAGAAGACACAGAGGGCAAGATTTTAAGCAATGTAGAGCTGACATGGTAAAAGCAAAATATAAACATTTACTGTTATAAATCACTGAGATTTGGAAATTGTGTGTTATGACAGGATAATTTAGTAAACATGATACAGAGACACAATAGTTTTAGGTCTGTCTAAAATAATGAAAATAATTTTAGATGCAACTTCATCTCAGAAGTAAGTATTCAAGAGTTTTTAGAAAATTATCTTCAGTGCTATTTGATATTTATGTTGCCTTTATTGTAGATATTAGACTCACTTGAAAACCACAAATATGTGATGAGCTCATTGAAGTCTACAAGAATGATCCAGCAGTATGTTTGCTTGGACCACAGTCATTTGCAGAGTGGTACCACCAAGAACTAAATCAACTGAAACAAAATTTCCACTATTTGCTATTCAGTTGCCATGTGCCATGTTCCATGCTAAGTGTTTTATGTGCATTATGTCATTTTAACTTATGATTGTACCCTATAAAGCAGATACTCTTGTTATTTTTATTTACATATGAGGTGGTTGAGATATATAGTGTTAAGTAACTGGCATGAAGAGGTAATCTAGAGGCAAAACCACCCGTATCCATACCTAGCTATGTCTACTTCTAAAGACGATGCACGAGAAAAAAAAAATCAATCAATCAATAAAAATAAAATTAATTAGCATATTTATTAAGATGTGTAATAAAGACAACATCTGTATCTGGAAGAGGTTTTGTGGATAATATCTTGAAAACAACTTGAAAAACACACAAAAAGTTATGAAAACCATGTATTCTAAAATTATAATAAACAGATGAATGGCACTTGCTCCGATCTAGAATAGCAAAGTTGGTGAATTAAAAGAGAAAAGAACTAAAAACCCCTCTAAGTATTATAAAAGTTGAGTATTTGATAACAGAATTTCTAATCTGTAAGGCACAAGCATATATTTTTAAATAAGCTGATCTTTAAGAAACTTGTTTACCTTTTGGAGTAAATAAAAGAAATTTATCTTTTGGAGTAAATAAGAAACTTATTTACTTTTGGAGTAAATAAAAATTTGATACCAGCTTCATGCAATGCATTAAGCATTAAGATAAATTGAAGGTAGACGAGCTAGAGATTTAAAAGTATTATATACAAAGTAGTATTTAATATACAACTGTATATGTCAGAGACGACTGTAAGTTAATATTTATTAATATTGAAATGAAGGCAGGATAGTTCTATTAAAAATATTTACCTAAAAAAAACCCTTAAAAGAGATATTTCTTACAAGACAAAGATGTCTGCAGAAAATTTATAAAATAGAAGCAACAAATAAAATGTAAAAAGAACAAAACGTATATGAAAAATGGTTATTATGATTCTTATGTATTAAAGTCATCATAGAAAACAAATATCTTAGTAGGTTAATAGAAGATGGATAAAGAACTTGAAAGAGTTCTGTAATGCAAAGACATAGAAAACAATATATTAACATAAGTCAACCTCACTAATAAGCTATATTCAATTGGTAAATTATTAGATATTATAGCACATAAATATCATGAGTTCAGTAAATGGAGCAATTTTGCTGGCACATTTTAGAAATGTAAAGAGATACCAATTAGAGGATCCTAATTGTAGATTATGTGGATGAATTCTTAAGAAGCTTTTAGTTGTTTTTTTAAACCAAAATTCTACCACTAAGGTTTTATTGTGGGTTAATAATAAAAGATGAGATACAAAAATATATCTGAGATCATGTGACTGTATTAGTTCTAATGCTCAATGTTCAGACATGATTATGGTAGAAATGCATAATCATTAAATCAGTTATTAAAAATATTTAGATATTTATATGAATTAAATACATTCCAGTGGAAAATGTTACAAGGTATATATTTAGTATGTTCACAAATGTGCAATATGTAGTGCATATATACATATATTTTAGTGATGTAAAATAAATTTACATAGTTTCAGAGTACACGTGAACATTTAATACCTTCATATCATTGGTAAAGGTCAAATCAGTGCATTTCATACATTCGTTACTCTAAATATTCATCTTTTCTTAGTTCTAGAACCATTTGAATTCTCCTTTTCTGGCTATTTTTAAATAAACCATAGGTTATTGTAAACAGTAGTCACCTACTGGTCTATCTAACACCAGATCTTATTTCTTCTATTGAACTGTATATTTGTACACATTAATCAGCTTCTCTGCATTCTTCAATCCCCTCCCTTTCTTGCCCTCTGGTAATCACTAATCTACTCTTATCCTCATGAGATCCACTTTTAGCTCTCACATATGAGTGAGAACATGCAATATTAGTATTTCTGTGCTTGGCTCTTTCACCTAACAAAATGATCTCCAGTTCCATCTGTTTTGCTACAAATAACAGAATTTTACTCTTTTTCATGGCAGAATAATATTCCATTGTGTATATATACTACATTTTCTTTACCTACTCAGCTGTTGATGGGCACTTAGGTTGTTTCTATAGTTTGGCTATTGTGAATATTTTTGCTATAAACACAGGTATGCAAATGTCTTTTCAATATATTGATTTCCTTTTTTCCTAGTATTTACTGAAATGATTATATGTTTTTTGTTCTTGATTTGGTTAATGTGATGTAACACATTTATTGATTTTTCTATATTAATCCATCCTCGTATCCCTGAGTTAAATCTCACTTGATCATGGTAAGTGATTTTTTTAATGTTTTGTTAACTTTGGTTTTGTTGAGGATTTTTGAATCTATGTTCATCAATGATTTTGGCCTGTTGTTTATTTTTTGTTTGTTTGTGTTGTTTGTCTAGTTTTGATATCAGGGTAATGCTGACCTCATAGAATGCGTGTGAAATTAGTCCCTTCTCCTCCATTTTTATGAAGAGTTTGAGTAGAGCTGGTATTAGTTCTTTAAGTGTTTGGTAAAATTAAGCAGTAAGGCATTTGGGTCTTGGTTTTCTTTGATAAGAAATGTTTTATTACAGCACCCATCTGTTACTTGTTATTGGTTTATTGATATTTTCTGCTTTGTCATGTAGGCTGTATGTGTCTAATACTTTATCTATTTCTTCTAGGTTTTCCAGTTCATTGGCACATAGTTGTTCATAGTAATCTCCGAGGATTCCTTGTATTTCTGTGCTCTTAATTGTTTTGTCTCATTTTTTGTTTCTGATGTTATTTGGGGCTTCTCTTTTTTTCCTTAGTTTAGCTAAAGTTTTGGCAATTTTGTTGATCTTTTCCAATAACAAACTTTTTATCTTGTTGATCTTTTGTACGTTTTTGGCTTCATTTTTTATTTGTTTATCCACTGAACTTTTATTATTTCTTTTCTCTCACTAATTTGAGGTTTAATTTACTTTTGTCTTTCTAATTCCTTAAGGTGCATTGTTAGGCTATTTATTTGAAGCCTTTCTACTTTTTGATAAAAGCATTTATTACTATAAATGTCTTTTTTTCTACAGCTTTTGTTGTATCCAATAATTGTTGGTATGTTGTATTTCCATCTTTATTTCAAGAATTTTTAGATTTTATTATTAATAAATTTATTGACCCATTGGTCATTCAAAAGTATGTTGTTTAATTTCCACTTGTTTTTGATGTTTCCCAGGTTCCTCTTGTTACTGATTTCTACTTTTATGACATTGTGCTCAGAAATGATACTTGATGTAATTTTGACCTTTTTGATTTTGTTCAGAATTGTTTTATGGCCCAAAATAGGGTTTATTTTGAAGAATGTTCCATGTACTGATGAAAGGAATGTGTATTCTGTAGCAATTAAATGGAATCTTCTGTAAGCGTCGATTAGAACTATTAGGTTTAGTGTCTAGTTTTACTTCAATGTTTCTTTGTTGACTTTCTGTCTGGATTATCTGTCTATTACTAATTTTGTCTAGATCTGTGTCCTCGACCAAATCTCATGTTGAACTGTGATCCCCAATGTTGGAGGTGAGTCTTGATAGGAGGTGATTAGATCATGGGGGCAAAGTTCTCATGAATGGTTTAGCACAATCTCCTGGAGCTTTCCTCATGATTGTGAGTGAGTGAGTTCTCATGAGACCTGGTTGTTTAAAAGGATGTGGCACCTCCCGTCTTCCTCCGTTGCTGTTTCTTTCGCCATGGAAGATGTGCCTGCTTTCCCTTCACTTTTCACCATGATTGTTAGTTTCCAGAGGCCTCCCCAGAAGCAGAAACTGATATGCTTTCTGTGCAGCCTACAGAACCATGAGCCAATTAAACTTTATAAATTACCCAGTTTCAGGTATTTTGTATAGCAATGTGACAATGTGCTAATACAATTACTGAGAGTGGGATGTTAACGTTTCCAACTATTTCTGTGTGGCAGTCTCTTTCTCCCTTTGTATGTATTAATATTCACTTTATATCCTGGGATACCTAAATATTTATAATTGTTATATCTTCTTGCTGAATTCACAACTTTATTTTTTTTAGTCATTGAGTTTTATTCTATTTTATCTGATATAAGTATAACCACTCCTGCTCACTTTTCATTTCCGGTTGCATGGAATACCATTTCTTGTTTTTGTTTGTTTTGAGACAAAGTCTTGCTCTGTCACCAAGCTGGTACGCAGTGTCACAATCTCGGCTCACTGCAACCCCTGGTTCAAGCGATTCCCCTGTCTCAGCCTCCCAAGCAGCTAGGACTACAGATGCTCACCACCACACCTGGCTAAGTTTTTGTGTTTTAGTAGAGATGGGGTCTCACCTTTATATGTTATTTCCTCATTTTCTCTTGTGCTTTTAGGATTTTCTCTTTGTCCTGGCTTCTGAGAGTTTGATTATTATATGTCTTGGGTAGTCTGATTTTGTCAGAAATCTCCTTTGTCTTCTCAGGCTTTCCTCTACCTGCATATTATATATTTGCCATGTTTTGAAAAGTTTCCTGTTATTATTACTTTGAATTAACTTTCTACCCCTTTTTCTTGCTCAACTTTCTCTTAAACGTCAATAATTTTTAGATTTGTTTATTGAAGTAATTTTTTATATTATAGGTGATCTTTGTTTTTTATTCTTTTCTTCTTTTTACTCCTCAAACTGTATTTTCAAATAGCCTGTTTTGAAGGTCATTCATTTCTTTCTTCTGTTTGATTCTTTCCATTGTTGAAAGCCTCTAATAAATTTTTCAATTCAAAAATTATATTTCAGTTGCATGGTTTCTGTCTGATTTTTTAAATCATTTAAATTTATCTGATAAAATTTATAAGTTGCTTTTCCATGTTATTTGGAGATTACTGAGTTTCTTTAAAATGACCATTTTGAATTCTTGATCAGAAACTCATATATCACCATCTTCTTAGAATCAGTTACTGGTTCCTTGCTCTGTTCACTTAGGTTTTGAAACCATTCCGTAATAGTTTCTTCTTTGCTGTTATTTCTTGTGGATGTACATTTACATCTTTGCATTAAAGAGCTATTTATTTCAGTCTTCTCAGTGTGACTTGTTTTGTTTTTCATTGAATATATTTGCTTACCAGTTCTTTACCATTTGATCGCTGCCTTCTTTTCAGCTCTAGGTGATGCCTTATGTCCAAATTCTCCTTTTCTCTAGTAAATAATTAAAGCACTACCCTTCCTGAACGGAGGATGCTCCAAAGGAGTTATCCTGTAAGTATGGGAAGGCTAGCGAGGGGTTCATGCCAAGGGAATCTGTGTGATGCACCTCTGAAAGCGTGGCGCTGATTAACAGCCACTCTGATTTGGCACTTTCTTTGACTGAGTGACAGATTACAGTTGCGAGGTCTGGGGATAAATAGTTCCACCTTCTCCCTTTGTCTTTCCCTGTCCTCAGGAATATTTCTTACTTCAAGCACTTGTAATGCTTCCAGTGGGTTTAAGCAGGGTTAGGTTCCCTGACAGGAAACCTAAGGTTGTGGAGAAGCTGGTTGTTCACCTCGCTCTTACTTTTTTATTATAGAAATAGTGAGCTGGTGGAAAATTTTCCACACTCTTCATGCTAGTCAAAATGGGAGGATGAGTATTACACATGTGGATGTCTGATTCTCTTACTTTCTACTTGGAGATTTTTCTCTTCTCTGTGGCTCCATAAACTGTCTCATCTTCATATTTCAGTATGGGATATTTCTGATGATAAACTTAGTGCTATATGTTTGTTTTGTTTCCCTGTGGTGGTTGAGGAGAAGTGAAGTCAGTTTATTTATGGAATCTGAAGTCCAATACATATATATTTACATATATTCATTCTCATATAGGCTTAAAGAGAGCAGAAAAGAGACTGCTTCTCAAATATTAATAGTGCTGCTGTGGAATTATGTGATTTTACTTCCTTTAGTTTTCTGTAAATATTTTACAATGCATATTACCTCTTAGTCAAAGAAATGTAATTGTCATGCATTGAATTTTATCTCTCAAAAGTTATATATTTTAGTCTTAACCCTAAGAGTTAGAACGAGGGATAAACTGGGACATAGAGATACACACAGATACAAGATAATATGAAGACACAGAATGTCATGTGAAGGCACAGGATTGCAGTGATGCATTTACAAGCCTAAACACATCTATAACACTAAAGTTCATTGGCAATCCACCACAAGCTAGGTAGGGGCATGGAAGGATTCCCTTACAAGTTATGGAAGAAGCATGGCCCTGCCAACATTCTGACTTTAAACCTATGGTGTCCAGAACTGCAAGAAAATAAATTTCTATTGTTTTAAGTCACTTAGTTTGTAGAAATTTGTTAAAGTAGTCTTGGGAAATTCACAGAGTGAGGACTACCTTTGATAAATGATCTAATATTGAGCCAAAGTAATGTAAAATCTTTTGATCTAAAAGACACAAGTGATTACTTTTCCAGAGCCAAAGTGTGCCTAGAAGTTTGAATTCTGTGAAACAACAATTGATTATTAAATCGACATGTTTTTATCTTCCAAGATAGTTACTGTAGTTTTTCTTAGCCTTTCTATTTATTTATACACAATTCCAAAGGAACAAAAAGTCAAGTAATAACATTTGTTTTGTAGAAATTATTATTTTTACTGCTGTTTTTGCTCTTATTTGTTTATTTTGTACATCAGTCTTTACCATCCTATTTTAAGTTGGGCATAGTAATTGCTTTTTGGAAATATTTGTTGCTATGATTCTGTGCATCTAATGTGTAAGAGACAAAAGCAGTGATTTTGTATTGAAGCCTTATATCTCTCTCCTGCCCTCTCTCTCTTTCTCTTTAGTAACTAATACTTAAAAAGCAATTGGAGTCATAGAGACTGCAGTTTCCCTTTTCAACGCCCCATTTTTTAATTTCAAAGTACTAACCAGAATTTTTTTAATAAGTGTATATTTATTCATTTCCTATACAAATATTTTAGTTGTAATTTCACTTCTCTTGAGCCTTTCCTTATGTTGGTTTATCCCTTTTAAAAACTCAATCCAAATTGGGAAAGACCTTGTTTATAACTGATGAAAGAGAATCAGGAGCTTTGAAGGTACTTTACCAAATTTTCCCATCCGTGTTGTCATAATCTGGTTTCATCTACACGCTTTTAAAGAAAATACTTTGTACAGAAAGTCTTTTCAGTGTAAAGTAATTAATCAAATTAAATGTATAATGTTGAAATAGCTAGTTTTCCATCATGAAAATAGCTGAATAGGCTCAGATTTTAATTTCTTATAGTTAGAAGTTGTTTCATGCTTTAATCAACTTTTAGAGTTTGAATAAGTATAGGATTATTCAGATCAGTATCTATATTCATATAAACTGATCCACAGAGATGTTAATTAAGATATTTAGCCACAATTATCCAGGGGCATCTCACATGTTGGATATGTTGCCAATGCATAAGAAAGAAGATTTTTACCATATAACTTATGTTTTATCAGAAAGTGGATCAACTGTTATTTGATTTTAATGTAGATATTTGACCTTTTCTGACACGACTCTCTCTTCATCAATTCTGATGGAATTCTTATATTCATGTATGTATTCAAACATCTTCTTTTCTAACTAACGTAATATTTTACTTTCTTCAAGTTGTATTTAAAAGAAATATCTTGGAAATTAAATAAATCTATAAAATTGTCAAATAAATAATTTTAGTAAATTGCATTAGAGTGAAATTTCTGAATCCAGAAAGAAAATGGAAACAGTACAAGAGATTAAACTCTTATTTTTTCTATCTTTGCTTTTCTGTTGGCATTTACTAGCTTTCTGTTGTTTTTCTTTTTATATAATATGGAACATTCAGTCTAACTTACTGATGTACATAGATGTAAACACAAATCTTACTCTTTTTCTTTTTGTTCTTATGTTTTGCTTCATAGATAATATGATAAATATTTCATAATTCTTCCCAACTAAGTATACTCCTGACTACTGCATTTTCTTCTCTCCCGTCCTTCGTTAAATTGCCTTTAAACATAAAGTCCAATTAAAAGAATCCTAGATTTAGGGTTAAGAAACCTGAGTTGAATTATTTCTGCATGACTTTGAGCAAGCGAATTACCTCTAAATCTGTGTTTCTTCACGTATACAAAAATATTAGAGTGTCTATCACATCCTCCTCAACTGTTCAGAAGAAATAACTTTAAACATGTAAAATTGTTAATATAAACTGTATTCAGAAAACAATCTTCCAATTATTAGACATTCTTGAGATAACAATAATCGCTCTCACTGTTTAACTAAATATAAAATATATCCAAGGTTATACCAGGAGTATATTAAAAGCAACATTATCTAAAACGTTTGTCTGGCTTTTCCTTGGATATTAGCTGAATGCGGTAAGCCACTTACGTTAACCTAAGGATAAGTGCTTTTAAATCAGAATTAAGTCAATGAGACAACAGGGAATTAAAAAGAAAATCATATGATGATGAGATTTAAAATATTAAGTAACTGGTGGGAGTTAGGGTGATATGTAAATCTACTAGTCAATTTATAGGTAGGGCATGTGTAAAACACTGGAGAGAAAAATCTCCCCGAGATGACAGGAAACAAAGAAGAGAGAACCACCCTTTAAATCTTCTAATCTCCACTAGTACCATTCCATTTTACATAATAAATGGAAGATTCCTTTCTTAAAGAATAGCTTTGAATGGATGCATGAAAACTCCATCTTAAAAAAAAAAAAAACAAGCAGAATAAAATGTAGATTTCATTAATTATATAAAATGGAATGGTACTGGTGGAGATTAGAAGATTATAATAACTTGCTTAACAGTGTCCTTATATCATTTGCTTAATAGTGTACTTAACATTAAATAATCTTATTTTAAATATAGTAATTTATCTGCCTATATGGACAATTTAATACAGAAGTACAGAATTAACCCTGTTAACTGGAACCATGTAGCTTGACAGGCATTCGCTTTTGTTTTGGTATCTCCTCTTTATTCTACAATTCTCATCTTTTCCTGAAAATCCACTCGAAGCTGAGCACTACCATTTTTTTCCTACTTGTCTTTCTTTCACTAATTATTAATTTCAATTGCCTATTCATTGTTATATTTACCTATATAACAATCAGCCTTCCAAATACATTGTAAGTACCATGAGTAGAGAGACCATGTTTGATTTCTTTATTATTTTAAGCTCAATGTGTAGGACAGTCTTAGAATGAAGTAGTTACCAAGTAAATGTATGTAGGTTAAAAAAAAAATAAATGGCCCTACAATTTAATATTTTAGATACTACTCAATCCTTAGTTTATTCATTAAATAAATATTTATTGAGCACTTTGTAGGCACTCAGAATATATTGGTAAACAGTTATAAAAGAGGCCTTGCCCTGTTTAACTTACATGATATTCGAGGATAGGGGCTATCATAATAAGCAGTAAATAAATAATAGGTTAGAAAAGTGCTAAGTGATTATATGGAAAAAATAAGAAAGTAAACTACTATAAGGGAATTAGAAATTTTGGAACAAGGTCCAGGGCAGGTTATAGTATTCAGAGATTGAAATGCTAGGTCATGTCTTCACTTTGCTACTTGATGGCTTTATGACCTCATTTTCTTTTCTTTTCTTTTTTTTCTTTTTTTTCTGAAACAGAGTCTTGCTCTGTTGGCCCAGGCCAGAGTGCAGTGGCATGATCTTGGCTCACTGCAACCTCCTCCTCCTGGGTTCAAGCAATTCTCCTGCCTCAGCCTCCCGAGTAGCTGGCATTACAGGTGTCTGCCACCACATCTGGGTAATTTTTTGTATTTTTAGTAGAGAAAGGGTTTCACCATCTTGGCCAGGCTGGTCTCTAACCCGTGACCTCGTGATTCACCTGCCGCAGCCTCCCAAAGTGCTAGGATTACAGGTATGGGCCACTCCATCCGGCCTATGACCTCATATCCTAAGGTCCCTCTGCAAAATTGGATATTTGAGAGATTTACTCCAGGATGCTTATATTCTATGATTCTAAGCAAAATAATTCTTTTTTTTTTTTTTTTTTTTTTTTGAGACAGAGTTTCCCTCTTGTTGCCCAGGCTGGAGTGCAATGGCACGATCTCAGCTCACAGCAACCTCCTCCACCTCCCAGGTTCAAGCGATTATCCTGACTGAGATTCTTGAGTAGTGGAGATTACAGGCTTGTGCCACCATTCCTGGCTAATTTTGCATTTTTTGTAGAGATGGGGCTTCTCTACGTTGGTCAGGCTGGTTTCAAACTCCAGACCTCAGGTGATCCGCCTGCCTTGGCCTCTCAAAGTGCTGGGATTACAGGCATGAGCCGCCACTGAACCTGGCCAACTAAACAACTCTCACAAAGGGCATGAATCAATGATATTAATGATTGTTACAATTTAAGAACACAAATGGGGGCATCAGATTCAAACAAAAAAAAAAATCTGGCTTTGATGATTGATGAATAAACCACATTTGTTATTGCTTGAAATTCAATACTAATTTTATTCATTACCTAGAATCTATACATATGCAAAATTATTAACTATGTTGTAAAATTTCTGCTATTAAAAAAAATAATACAGTGGTACGCGCAAGCAAAATCACTTCACAGTAAAACATGAATAAAATACAATTTGATAATGTTATATGATATTCTGCTGTGTTACATTTATCATGTTGTATTATGTCACGTTTGCTTGGTTTTCTGAAATATAAAATTGCGATGGAAAAAATGTCAGATATTCCTATTCTGGTTTTATTGGGCTAGATGTGCTGTCTGTCTACAATTTCCAGGTGGTTCTTCAAACTAAAACTTAACTACTTAAAAATTTCAAATATGACAAAAAGCTCTTTGAAGTTGACTTTTGTGTGTGCTTCAGAGAAACCCAAGATGGAACATAAATAAAAACAACTCACGGAACAAGGTTTAAGATCTGACATTTTGAAGCAGCAGGTTTCTTCTGTCTTCAGGGAGATAAACAAAACTATTGAAAACCCCATTAGGTATATTTATAGCCCAGGTTTAATGTCCGAGATGTAAACTAAGATGCCAGACTGCCAAACAGCAACTTTGAGACGGAAGAAAACAACTTCTTAGAAGGAACATTTTCATCCTTTTTTCATCTATATTCCTAAGACGTGGCACCTTAATCTTTTATACAGTGCAGGGGGAGGCTTCTTTAGATTACTTTCCTTGAAAAATTTTATTTTTTGGTGAAATGTTGTCTTGGGGAAATTCACTAACCTGTTTGCTGATATACTCTACTTACTTATTTGTGGTTATGGAAAGAGGGGCCTGGAGAAGCAGAATTCAGAATTGTTCATATCTCCTCAATGGAAAAGAAATGTGAATAAATAACTGATCCCAAAGAAAACATGCCAATGAGCTGTCCTAGCAAGAACAATTACAGAAACTGTATTAGTCTGTTTTCATGCTGCTAATAGAGCCATTCCTGATACTGGGTAATTTATAAACAAAAATAAGTTTAATGGACTCATAGTTTCATGTGGCTGGGGAGGCCTCATAATCATGGAGGAAGGTGAAAGGTACGGACAGCTTACATGGCAGCAGGCAAGAGCCAATGAGAGCGAAGTGAAAGGGGTTTCCCCTAATAAAACCATTAGATTTCATGAGATTTATTCGCTATCATGAGAACATTATGGGGGGAACCACCCCCATGACCTAATTACCTCCTACCTGGTCCCACCCACAAGTGGGAATTATGGGAGCTACAATTCAAGATGAGATTTGGGTGGGGCAGAGCCAAACTGTATCAGATACTGTGAGGTATGTGAAAGCCAAAGGAGATCTAATAAGATGTGTCAACTAATCAGTGTCGTTTCATAGGGCAACTGAAATAGACTTTTTTATATAGTTCCACAGGGCCAAATTGGTATGTGTTATGGACCGATGTTTATATCCTCTAAAATTTTATGTTGAAGCTGTAACTGTCAGGTCAGATGCATTTAGAATAATTAAGTAATTAAGGTTAAATAAAGTCTTAAGTGTAGGCCCCTGATTCAATACAATAAGTGTCTACATAAGAGAAGACATCAAAGAGTGAGCTCTCTCTCTCTTTCTCTCTACACGCAACAGAGAGGTCATGAGAGCAAATATGGAGATGGTGACTACCTACAAGCTGAGAGAAGAGGCCTCAGAATAAAGCTTACCTTGCTAGCACCTTCATTTGGTATGTCTAGCCTTTGGAGCTGTGAGAAAAATATATTTATGTTGTTTAAAGTCCCCTAGCCTGTTGCATGTTATATTTCTTTTCTTTCTTTCCTTTTTTTTTTTTTTTTTTTTTTTGACATAGGATCTTGCTCTGTTGTCCAGGCTTGAATGCAATGGCACAATCTCAGCTCACTGCATCTTTGACCTTTTCAGGGCTCAAATCATTCTCCCACCTCAGCCTCCAGAGTAGCTAGGACTTGAGACGTGGACAACCATGCCATGCTGATTTTTGCATTTTTTGTAGAGATGGATTTCACCATGTTGCCCAGGCTGGTCTTGAACTATATTGAGCTCAAGCAATCTGCCCACCTTGGCCTCCCAAAGTGCTGGGACTATAGGTGTGAGTCAGCACACCTAATCTGTTTTATTTTTTACAGTACTCCAAGTAGGTTTATATGGCATATATAATATATGAATAATAATATTATTTATATATAAGCAAAACTTCCTGGCCTTATGCTCGGGTGAAATTGACAAACTTGAGGGGCATACTGAGTCTACTTTCATTAAGAGGTTAAGAAAAAGCCAAATAATCCACTGAGTGTGTTTATGGCATACATAGGAAATGGATTAAATAGAGCATCGAGTTCTATTTCAAACCTTCAAACCTGGATGAAATTCCCTGATTTTGGGGACTGAAATGGAAATGCTGACCAAGCAGTATGTTTATAAAGAAATGTTATTCAGTGTAATTATGTACTTTTAACATGTGAGAAAAGAGAAATCTAATAATGAATACAAAAAAAAAATAGTGAATTCCAATGTCGTGAAGTAAATGTTACTGGAAAGGGTTAAGAAGTGACACTAGAATCTGAAAAAAACTATATTTTCTGGTAGAGGCAGGAAAAACGTTTTAATCAATGAATTCACTAATTAACATTACCTGTGATAATTGCTGGGGATAAAAAAGATTACTATTACATTTATTTTGCTGTCTCATATAAATCTACATTTTTCTGCCTTTTTAAAAATAAAGATGGAGATTTCCTGTATCCATTCAAAGCTACTTTTTAAGGAAAAAGATCAAATCCTATAGGGCAACGTACAAGACATTTGCTCTAAATTAGAAATGGTTCTAATCTTTTCTAATGTTCATTGAAACAAAAGAAATTAATCTTAAAATATTTGATCATTTTTAAAGACTGACTCTCTAAGTAATAGTCTTGGACTTGCCCAAATATGGCTACACTTTTTAAGTGTAAATGTAACAATTATTTTCTCCTTTATGCACGTTTCTTTTTCTTCTGGACTTACTTTTTGGAATCATTATCTTTATGCTGAACTGGCATTTGTCTTAGGAGCACTCTAAATATAGCAAGAAATATAGCCTAGAGAATCCTACTACCCTATGGATTAAACTAACAATTCAAGTAAGACTCTTGAAAAGTAGGCAAAATTCACATTCAAGCAAATTTACATATTTGTTAGCCATTGTATAAGCAGCTACCTTTAAGTCTCAACTTTTATGCACAAGTTGCCAGTTACTTAAAATCCTTTGCAGCTGTTATATGACAACTCAGAAATAAAATATTTGGCCTTTTGTTTAAAAAGCTGTGAATAAGAACATGGCATACCAAGACTTCTCAGCTGAGATATTTAACAGGCCAAGTTTGGTTCAAATGAACATTTGGCACAGGTTTTTAAATTCTGTCTTTAGATTGGCAAAGGTGGAAATCAGAAAACTTGTTTCTACAGATTCTATGTATTAAGCTCCCAGCAACTGAATGCCAAATCTAGTGCAGAAGACTGTCAAGTGTGATTTTTCACTTAAGAGAATAAAATATTTTTATTACCACATTGGTCTATTAAGAAAGCTCACTGAGCCTGGTCCACATCTATACTCCTAACACTTTGGGAGACTGAGGTGTGAGAATCACTTGAGGCCAGGAGTTCAAGACCACCCCTGGCAACGTAGCAATACCCCTTTTCTAATTTTTAAAAAATAAAATTTACAAATCAGCTGACCATGACGGCTCAAGCCTAGGCATGGTCTTAGCTACTAGGGAGGCTGAGTAAAACGGGAGGATCTCTTGAGCCCCGTAGTTCAAGGACTGCAGTGAGCTATGAATGCATCCCTGCACTCCAGCTTGGGCAATAGAACAAGACCATATTTCAAAAAATCAAAAAAAAATTAATAAGTAGAAAAGAATGTTTGCTGAACTTCTGAAAGTCTGTGTTATCTCTCTTTGATATTCTTATGCTCTAATTCACTGGGATTACTTCAATCACCATTTGCTATTCTGGCTTGCAATTTTACATTTCTCTAATGTAGTTCCCACACTGCTGCTATAGAAGTTTTTCAAAAACACAAGTTTGTTTTATTGCCAGCTTCAGATAATTCAATATCACCCATGGGAGAAAGCCTAGTCTCTAGCCAATCCTATAAATGAGTACATGATTTTGTGTTTGTATGTCTGTGCACTTCTGTGTGTTTGTGCAGATGCTTGCCTTTGTGGGTGTTTCTGTGTATGCAATCTGGTTCATATCTATCTTCTACTTCCTTTGAAAACTACTTTATACTCATGTAAAACTACTTGTAGTTGTCAGTAAGGGCCACACTGATTTATCCTTTTTTTTTTTTTCCCCTGGGACAGCATAACTGCCACTTTTGAAATGCCTGTCCCATCTTCACCACCAATCCAATATCCTAGAAAACAGGCTAGATTGTTATATTCACTTCTCAGAATTTCTGGCAAAGTTCTCTTAATTATTTTAAGAATATTAAACACCTTCTTTTGACAAGACAAAATTATTCGAACAGTCTCTTGTGACTTTGTTGAAGTGTGTAAAGATTTCTAGCACTCTATTTCACTTATTTATTTTTGCCTAGCTCTCTCTTCAAAACTAATGACTCCCAACAGTTGGAGGCATGTAAAAATATTTATGTTAGTGAGACATGATATAATTGGGGGTCAGGCATCAAATGAAGGCACTTAATTTTCTTTACAAGTCAATGTGTGTCCTAGAGAGAGATCAACTTGAGCCAAGGACAGTGTCTCTTTACAACCAGCACTCAGCAAGGTATCTGGTGGACATGATGTGTACATTAAATACTTATTATACAAATAAGTGTGTAGATGGTTTTTCAGAAGGTAACAAAGAGATCTTTCATGTGTGCAAACATTTTATTTTTTCTTCTTTCCTTTGCTAAAATTGTATGTTGTGAAAAGGAAAATACTCTGTATTTATTTGGATTAATATGTCAGAGGATATATAACTATAGATACATACTTGTAACTCTATCAGAATATGCATGTATGTATATATGATATATATTTGTAAATCCAGTAAAGTCTGAATTCTGAAAGAATGGAGACATCCTATTCTTTCTGCCATGCATGATAAATATCTTTTTTTTTCTTCTTTTGGGATGGAGTTTTGTCCTTATTGCCTGGGCTGGAGTGCAGTGCAATGACGCAATCTCGGCTCACTGCAACCTCCGCCGCCCTGGTTGAAGCCAGTCTCCTGTCTCAGCTCCTGAGTAGCTGGGATTACAGGTATGCATCACCACACCCAGCTAGTTTTGTATTTTTAGTAGAAATGAGGTTTTTCCGTGTTGGCCAGGCTGGTCTCGAACTTCTGACCTCAGGTGATCCACCTGCCTAGATCTCCCAAAGTGCTGGGATTACAGGAGTGAACCACCATGCCCGGCCGATAAACATCTCTGTATCTCCCAACTTTTATGAGAATTCTAAGTGGGTGCTCAATAAATACTTGTTGATTAAACAAATGCATGTTTGATATGTAGTTAGATGGGGAATAATTGCTGTTTAAAAGCTACCTCTGGTTTTCTTAGGTGCTGTAGTGTGAAGCAGGTGTGTTCTGGCGCCCCAGTGACCAGCTTGTCTGAGTGCAGTGAAACAGAACATCCACACACACAATTATATGAAACAAGTTTATTACTTCCAGACAGGCAGCAAGAGACAAGACAGCCTACGATGTATTGCTATCCGGTCCTCCAAGGCTCAGGAAAGCTGCCTGAGGTGGATAGAGATTCATCTTCACATGTCGCATTTGCACAGCTGCTGAGGGACCCTGGAAAGTAGCCCACTTTGGGTTTTATACGTTGGGATACACGGCACATTGGGCTAAAGTGTTAAAATACATCCTGTTTCTAAAAGGGACTAGAATGGAGCCCAAGGTGTTCGGCCTCATATTTCAGGATGTTGCATTCCCAGCACATTCTACAATTATTCTTAAGAACAAGCAAGGAAGGGAATCGATACAAGGCCATGCAGAGAACTCTTCTACATCTAGGGATAGAGATAAAATTCATCTTTGGAAAAGACCTCTTTATTATTAAGTAATCGAAACAAAAGGAACATATACACATACACACACTCAAATGTGTCTGTTAGGTATGCAAATGTAAAACCCAGAGTCTAGGTTTTATAGTCTAGGTAGAAAAGGTTGTAGAAGTGCTAAATTGCTCTGCATATGAATGTAAAATGATTGCTTGTCTGTCTCACCATCCAAACTGAGCTCAACTTTTATCTGAGTTTTGCTCATCGTTATCTGACATATTCCAATTGTGCTTAACTGAGCACAATTTTTGGCACTTGTCACCTACTCAATAAATCCCAGGTGACTTGAACTAAATGCATTGATCTGAACTGTTATACTGTTCAAACAGCAACATCAATCATTTGCACATCTAAAAGTTTATGTTTGCATACCATACGATTGCAAAATGTACAAAACACTACAATATAAAACAATAATTTAAACAATCATAGAAAGTAATTACTTCAAACCAAATGGTTATATTTATATCTTAATTGACATTTCTTAGACATGCTTGGCAGTAACTTCCTCTCATTTAGGAAGCTATTTGTCAGACATAATTCTAAATAGGTTTTAAAGATCATCATGCCATTAATAAGGGGGGAAATCACTATTACCCTCATTTTACCAATAATGAAATTGAGACTCACAGTTTTATTAAACTATTACATGGCTGGACATGGAGGTCACACCTGTAATCTCAACATTTTGAGAGGCTGAGGCAGGAGGATCACTTGAGGTCAGGAACTTGAGACCAGCCTAGCCAACATGGTGAAACTCCATCTCTATTAAAAATACAAAAGCTAGCCAGGCCAGGAATTGTGGCATGTGCTTGTAGTCCCATCTACTCGGGAGGCTGAGGCAGGAGAATCACTTGAACCCCAGTGGTGGAGGCAGCAGTGAGCCGAGACTGCACCACTCCATTCCAGCCTGGGTGACAGAGCAAGACTCCTGTCTTCAAAAAACAAAAAAAAGTAGATATTGCAAGATGGCACTCCTGGGAAATTTGCCTGATTTCACATGATACTGCTTTCTTATAGGGTAGTAATATCTTTCAGTGCTTGGTTGAAAATAAAAACACAAGTTTAGGGTTAGAGAATAAGGATGTTCTCTCCTTTTCTATTGAATACATGTAATACCTGTTCTAATTTAGATGCAAAGAGAAGCATAAAGCAAAAAGCGGCCAGGATTTTTAAGCCATTTGCATACATTTAATTTTTTGTTCCTGACTGAATATTTGTATTGAATTTTGAATAAGAAAAATGCCATAATTGCACTTTATATGTATTTTATATTTCTATAGTATAATTGATTCTACATAATAAACTATGAAGAAGGTGTTTCAGAAATTTTGATCAGTGTTATTTTGCCAATTACTCATGTCTCAACAGATGTTTTCAAAATGATAAACTGACTTCATCAACCTTATTAACATTGGTGTTTGAAAATTACTTGCCAGTAATATACCAAAGTCTAGAGCACAGTTAATTGCTATATCACACAAAATTGCTAAATACTACAAAAACCCTCTCAGCTTTAGAAAAATAGTGAGCAGTACATCCAAAATTCTGTATAGGCATTTTCAAAAGCAAAATGTTGTTTTTAATATAAAGAATACGATTTTTAAAAAAGATATATTCTTAAGTTTTCCCTCTCACTCGTTGTCGCATGAAAGTTTCTCAGTTGTTTTGGTAAAGAGATGTGACTTTTTTGTCGTATCTATTCATATGCCTACATTCTAAGAGTTACAAAATAACCTAGAAACTTAGCTTGGCTGGTTGAGATTAGAATCCTGCAGTATATCTTTAATGAATGACAACATTAATTTTCATAAGAGCTTAATCACTTATTAAGCATAATAATGTTAACGGTTTTACGTCTCTTTTAATCAGTACAACCTTGTAAGCAAGGTATTGCCTTCTAGAAAATGTACTATCTTTGATTGAACAGCGTGCCTAATCAACGATATTATATACGGCTGTGTCATCTCTACGTGTTACTGCATTCCATTGATTCATTCTCTGATTCATAGAAAAATGTTTTTGAGTGCCGACTATGGACCAGGTACCTACCATTCTAGGTTTGGGAGGTAGAGTAGGGAGGGAAACAGACAAAGTCTTCACCCAGAAGCTTACATGCTTTCTTTGATAATAATTTGAATAGAAACAAGGGATATTTTATCCCTTGCCTTGATCATTTATTCTTATCCTACAGCTGTTTTTCTTAGAATTAAACAAACCTCAGCAGACATCCTTGTTATTTCAATTATCTTAAATTACACTTTGTCTTAGGACAGAAACCAAAGCAAATGAGCTAAGAAAGTGTCTATTTGCCTCTCAATCCATGTTTGAGTGTTGTAGAACATATATTCCATATATCTGTAGCTTCAATATCTAAATATTTTGGACCGGGACTGTTCAGGTAGTAAGTATTGAGTCAATAGTTTTCCAAGTAGGATGCTTCAACAGAAGGCTTTTTCATGATCTGCTCTTAAGCAATCAAATATAAAAGCAAATAGATAAGCTAGAAACTTCTGTACTGCACACTGAATGAAATGCAGCTGATCGAAACATCTATATGTGTGTCATTTTTTGTTTGTGTATCTGCTTGCTTCAATTATCCGACTAAAAAAGGAGATTTGCCCTGAATAATCCTGATGATAGAATTGGGTGTGTCTTTAGTTCATGTAATCTAGATTAATGGTTCTTAACTGGAGATTTTTTGGTACTGGGGGACACTAAGCAATGTCTGGAGGCATTTTTGGTTGTCGCAACTTGGGGGATGCTGTTGGAATCTAGTGGGTAGATACCACAGATGCTGCTAAATACTCTAATATTTTTAGAACAACCTCTCACAAGGAAGAATTATCTGGCCCCAAATGTCAGTACCATTGAGGTTGAGAGAGACACAGTGTAAAAATCTAGATAGAGTGTGAAGTGAAAGTTAAAATTTTCATTACTGACGAAATGTCATTCGTTTTTTCGAGGTTGTTGCCAAATTGAGACAACAAAAATATAGGATGTCAAATTAAATTTGAATTTAAAATAAAGAGCTTTTCTTTTCCTTTCTTCTTTTTTTCTCGTTTTTAGTATAGATGTTTCGCATGAAAAATTTGGGACATACTCATACTAAAAATGTACTCATATTTTTTCCTGAAATTCAAATTTAACTGAGTATCTTGCATTTTTTATTGAATTTCTCTTTGTGAGGCATCTGATATCTGCAGACCTTATCTTATTTATCAATGTAGCAGTGAACATCTTCCCATGTCACTTTCATTAGAACATATTTTTCATTTATATCCTTTGCATTCCCATAGTGCTTTGTCTGAATATTTGTTATAATATGTATGCAAATATACTTTATATTATTAGCAATTTATAGTAACTTGCCATCGCTATTAACTTACAAGTCCATATGTTACAGCAGGAGAAGAGGAGATAGCAGTGGGAAAACATGTACTGTTTACTTTTAAATTTATTATCATGCCTTAAACATCTGACTTGAACATCCTAGGCTCTCAATCTCAATATTTTTGACTTAAACAAAATATCTGTAAGTCAGTTTAATAATTTTGTTTTGAAAAATGCACTTACATTAAATCTATTTTAAATCCATTTCAAACTCATTTTAAAACGATGACAAATTCTGTCATAAAAATGATTTCAAGAAATACTGTGTATGGTAGACAGCAAAATAGCAAAGTTTAATCCATGTGACTTCATTTGTGACATTGGCAAAGTTACTTTGGGGGCACAAAACACTGACACTACATTCAGCTCATATATACATATATATATATATATGCCTCACAAAATCTCAATACAGCTTGAAGAATAGTTTTGAATCAAAAACAATTAGTGAAAGGAAGCTGGCTGATTGGAATTAGAAAAATAAACAGGAAATTAAAAATCCAGAAAATTTTTCAAAGCAATGTAACATCTAAAATATTCAGATAATTTATACTGGAATCAAGTCGTAGTTCCAGCAATTATGATGAACTCCCTTATAAGCGAGTTTATGAAAGTTTCTGATCTACATATTTTACCAATTTTACATTTTTATGTTGAGTAATATGACAGTGGAATAATACCTCTCTGAAATTTTTTATACAAAAATAAGATAGATGATAAGTATTAGTTGAAACATTAACACCACATTAAAATCCTAGAAGAGCTGATTTCAGCATTTGTTCCAAGAAACAAATTAATCTGCGCTGTGAGAGGAATGGACTTTACTGGCTGATGTGATAAGACAACCTTTCTTCCCTTCAGGACCAAAATAGGATTCCTCAGGCATCTGGGAGTGTTGTGTCCAGAAGGTCCTATACTAAGCCTCTCTTAAGATATTGCCCTGAGTGGCCCCACTTGGTCCATGTTAGTGCTCACTCCCCAGAGGCCTGTCTACATCCAATGAATGTTGGTTACATGGTATGTATCCTAGCCTCCTTGCCTTAGTAAGACAACTAGGAAGGGCCATTTAGCTTAGAGGCCCTGAACAGCCAGCAAAGCTATCCTTTGCCTCTGCATCAATCTTCAACACCTCGCCCTATTCATTCTTACTTCTTTTACTTCCACATAAGTGTTGACCCCAAGGAACTTAGCCTTCTGCTTGCAAATATCCATCTCAGAATTTGCTTCCTTGTTCATCAAATTAGGGGCAAGTGGGTTGGTTGGTTTTTTGCCAAGTGCCCAAATGGTGAAATATAGAAATTTATATAGGCTTTGACATTTGCATTTCAGAGAATGGGACACTTCTCTTTTCTTTTTGTGGGGCTAGAAAACAGATTTGGGCAGAGTTTTGTCCTTTCTCTGTAGCAAACAATACAGTATTTTAAGCTTCATTTCAGCGTTCAGTGAACCAAACCATTATTCTGTGCATGAACTGCATGCTTGTTTACTGGCTAGGTACTGTGTAAAATCTATTGGTGAACTAAATAGTAATTTAAGGGAAAATATCATTTTATGCTATTTTCATTAATTTTATTTGCAATAACATATGTAATATGGCTAACAAGGTGTGTTTTATGTGTGGGGTGTGTGTGTGTGTGTGTGAGTGTGTGTGTGTGTGTTTTTCACTTAATTCTTATAAAATCATGGGAGCTTGCATGCATTACTATTCTCCTTCTGAAGGAATAAAATGAGATTTAGTAAGACTGATTATCTGGCCCCAAATCACCCAGGCAAAAACTACTGAAGCCCTTTTCTTTCTACTTTATTTATTTAATAGATATAGGATTTTGCTGTGTTACTGTATTAGTCCACTTGTATGCTGCTGATAAAGGCATATCCGAAACTGGGTAATTTACAAAAGAAAAAGTTTTAATTGGACTCACCGTTTCACATGTCTGGGGAAGCCTCATAATCATGGCAGAAAGTAAAAAGGAGCAAGTCATGCCTTACATGGATGGCAGCAGGCAAAGAGAGAGGAAGGAAGATGCAAAAGCAGAAGCCCCTGATCTCTTGAGATTTATTCTCTATCATGAGATGAATATGAGGAAACCCATTCACATGATTATATTATCCCCTGCCAGATCCCTCCCACAACATGTGGGAATTATGGAAGTACAATTCAAGATGAGATTTGGGTGGGGAAATAGTGCCGAACCATGTCAGTTACCCAGCCTAGAGTGCAGTAGTACAATCATAGCTCACTGCAACCTCAAACTCCTGGGTGCAAACAACCCCCTGCCTCAGTCTACTAAGTAGTTAGGAATCCAGGGGCATGTTAATTAAAAAAAAAATTTTGTAGTTCTGGGATCTTCCTATTCTGCCCAGTCTTGTCTCAAGGTCTTGGCATCAAGTGATCCTCTTGACTTGGCCTTTCAAAGGTCTGAGATTACATATGCGAGCCACTATGTTTAGCCTCTTTCTACTTTAAACTTATTGGAGACCAGGGCACATGAGCACTGAACCTGCTGCTAGCTCTGGGACTATTGAGCTGAATCTGTTACTGGACCCTGGAAGTACTTTTTTTCTGTGAGTGATGAAGACAAGATATCTGTGGGGTTGAAGGAGAAAAGTAAATAGGGTGACTTTGGGTAGACTTAATTCTATGGACAAATTCAGCATATAGAATATTATGAACTTGTATAGAGCTGCTAGGATCTGAAAAGCAGTGTCCAAGCATGTAAGTCAAGATTATGGGAAAACCTGAAGCAGGAAATGGTATGTAACCAGAGATCATCCATAGGCCTAGTTCACAGTAGGCCTCAGTAACTATATGTAGAAATAATTACTGAATAAATCTATAGGGAATGTGGAAGACAACTCGATCTGGTACCTTCATTAGACAATGAATCCTTTACCTTCTGAAAGAGTCAGTCTTGTGGGTACCCTGAAGTCTTTCTTTGAGATTAACGACTTGAGCCCAGGCCTCCTGGTAATGTTTCTTTCTTGAGTCTCAAATGTATAGGGGTTATGGTGCCATGAGTTGGGTGGTAAGGATCTGCCATTTTCACTTGGTTCATTTAATTTGCAGTATTAAGGGTTGTTTTGGGGAGGGCATTCAGTGTCCATATGTCTAACATCTTGCTTGAAAACAGATCCTCTGTCTCCTGGAATACAGCCACTCATATACAAATGGTTTTGTCTTGCCATCATCTCCATGCCATAGAATTCCAGAGAATTCTAAGTATTGGAAAACTTACTGATTCATTGTCCTAATTTGCTCTGATTAAACTATAAGATCCTTGAAAACAAGAAAGTTACTTAAATGTGCCATGCCTTTAACATAATCTTTAAAAAAAAGACCTAGTGAAGACAGAGCTAGATCGTGACAAAATGGAAGAATTCAGCTGGTAGACACCAATAGAATAAGTGTTCACAGTGGACAAAAGCATAGGTAGCTTATGTCTATCCCAAAAATGGCCTGAAAAATAATCTGACTAGATATCATGCACATGGTAAAGATTTGATGGAGGGAAATATGTAATTAGAAAATATATGAACAGATCATACAGGGGTTCATTGTAAGAAGGGTCTGAGGTAGTTGGTCAATAAATAACCTAATAGTTATTTGGCAGAGAAGCCACCCGATACAGTGGAGCTTTAGAACAAAAAACAATATTGGTTTTTAAATAAAGTAAGAATTGCTATATAGCAGCAGGGAATATCTGAATACTATGAAAACTATTTGTTATTTGTGTAGAGAGCATATTATAAAATTTAAAAGACACAAAACTCCCCCTGTAATTTTAGTATCACGTTTTTAATTTCCTCATCATTCTTTTGAAAACTACAATCCAGTTCTAGGAACTTGGCTGAAATTTTACAAAGCATAAAAAAACTATATAAAATAGAATATACCTCTGTTTAATAAAACTTCAAAGATATATCATTAGAAGGCCTGGGATATAGTTATATAAGGTCTTAAATACTTCCAAGTTCTCTAAATTGTCAAATATGAGGCTACACAGTAATCTCTGATTTATGTTAGGTTTTTGCCTCATGGTTAGGAAAAGATAAATGACTACATATTTTACAATGGTGTCTATTAAAATTAGGCTTCAATAATGTGAGATAAAAGTCTCCTTTCATTTATAGCACAAAAGCAGCACATTTGAGATGAATTTACCCAGTTTCTGCTTCAAGGCTTTGCCCACTGTTTATATTAGTTACCATTATATTTTGTTGCACAATTCAATGCTATCAATTAATACCATATGTATATAATTCGATTTTTTTTCCAAAGGACACTCCTACTTCCTTGGTGTGACTGTCTTAACACATCTCTATTTGTGACTCTTGATCCACACATTTTTCCAAGGCTTGAAGTATGTTCATTGTTGAACATACCCTATACAATTCTACTCTTTGCTGTAGTGATGAATTGTCTGAGTATAATCTCAAATTTCTGAATTTTTCTTTTCAGTCTGGTCATTCTAGAATGTCCTACAGATGCTCTATTCTGTACCCTACTGTTTTGACTTCCCTCAGTTCCATCAACCAATTCTATCTTATCCAAGATACCTTCCCACGTCACTTTAATCAGAACATATTTTTCATTTATATCCTTTTCACTTCTATAGTGCTTTGTCTGAATATTTGTTACAATATTTATGCAAATATGCTTTATATTATTAGCAATTTATAATAACTTGTCACCAGTATTAACTTACAAGTCCCTGTGATATGGAGGGAGGAGAGGAGATAGCAGGAGATAGTGGGAAAACATGTACTGTTAATTTTTAAATTCATCATCACGCCTTAAACCTGTAACTTGAACATCCCAGGCTATCAATATCAGTATTTCTTGATTAAAAAAAATCTGAAAGTCAGTTTTAGTAATTTTGTTTTGAAAGAATGCATTCATTTTAAATCTATTTCAAACTGATTTTAAACCTAGGACAAATTATATCAAACGAATGATTTCAAGAAATACTGTATATGCTAGACAGAGAAAGGGCAAAGTTTAATCCATGTCACTAATTTTGTGACCTTGGCAAAGTTACTTTGGTGGCACAAAATATTGACACCAGATCCAGCATATATATATATATATATATATATATATATATATATATATAGAGAGAGAGAGAGAGAGAGAGAGGGAGGGAGGGAGAGATAGAGGTCAATATTTATATATTTACATATATTTATATATAAATATAAATTATACATATATATTTATAATTATACATATACATATATAAATACATATTTATACATATATATGTATATATATATTTTAAAGACCCAGCATATTATTTGCATGTTTCATCTTGTAACTATATGATGTTTACCAATGTCTACCTACTGGTATTTGTTTTGCATTTAAAACTTAGAAAAATAATAATATCTACTTTTTGCTTCTCACGGGGTCAGTGTGAGCATCAAGTAAGGCAAAATGAGTGGAACTGATGGTGCTATAAAAGCTGACATCGTTGTTACCATTGTTTTCTCTTTTACCTATATGTTGAATTAATAAATTCTCCTTTTGCCTCATATACATGCTCAGGAGATTAATCAATTACTGCTTTAGAGTGTATTGTAATTTGCATATTATGTGTGATATGGTTTGGATGTTTATCTCCTCCAAATCTCATTTTGAAATGTGATTCCCAGGGCTGGAAATGGGGCCTGGTGGGAGGTGATTGGATCATGGGGGCAGATCTCTCATGAGTGGCTTAGGACCATTCCCCTGGTGATAAGTGAGTTCTTAGTTCATGTGATATCTCGTTGTTTAAGAGTCTGGGACCTTCCCCCTCACTCTCTTGCTTCCTCTCTCACCATGTGACCTGCTTTCTCTTGCTTTGCCTTCTGCCATGAGTAGAAGCTCCCTGAAGCCTCTCCAGAAACCAAGCAGATGCCAGCGCCATCTGCAGAATCATGTGCCAATTAAACCTCTTTCTTGATAAATTACCCAGCCTCAGGTATATCTTTATGGTGATGCAATGGAATAGCACAATGTATTTATGTGCATCATCTTAATTCTCACATTAGACTTTGTGACTGACTTTATACACTACTAAGAAATAGGATTAAAAAATAAAACTTTAGCCCTATACTTTTTTTTTCTTTTCTTCCCTCCTCCTTCTTCTCTTCCTTCTTCTTCCTCTTCCTCTCCTTCCTCTCCCTCTTCCTCTCCTTCCTCTCCTTCCTCTTTTCCTTCCCTCCCCCTCCTCCCCCTCCTCCTCCTTCTCCACTCCCTCCTCCTCCCCCCCCCCCCCCTCCTCCTTCCCTTCCCTCCCCCTCCTCCCCCTCCTCCTCCTTCTCCAGATCCTCCTCCTCATCCCCCCCATCCTCTTCCTCCTCCTCCTTCTCCCCCTCCTCCTTCTTCCTCTTCTTTGATACAGGGTTTCACTCTGTCGCCCTCTAGAGTGCAGTGGTGATAATGACTCATTGTAGCCTTGAACTCCTGGGCTCAAACGATCCTCCCACCTCAGCCTCCTAAGGAACTGGGACCACAGGTGTGCACCACCACATCCAGTTAATTAACTTATGTATTTACATTCGTAGAGATGAAGTCTCAATACGTTGCCCAGGGTGGTCTTAAACTCCTGGACTCAAGTGGTCTTCCTGCCTCAGCTTTCTAAAGTGCTGAAATACAGGTGTGACCCATGGCACCAGCCTTGCTTTTATTTTTACTTGTTCATTTTCCTTTTGCCCTAAAATTTTTCTTGGCCACTTATTTCTGTTTTGTTTTTCTTCATGAGCTGTGAACATGACATAAACTCACACACATACATGCACATATTAAAATCTCTCTTAAAGCTTTATTCGCAATTTCAACTCAGTATTTAGCATCACCTCAAAGATGTCTCAATACACTCTTTATCTAAATAGATCAAACAATTATTTCCATGTTAAAACTGTCCACTCTCCTTTCCATCTTCGTTTTCTATTAATTACACAAACACTACCCTGAATATTTTCAACATTTCAAAGCAATTCCTGATACGAACTTTATATTTTACCTCATATTGTAGAAGCTGATCAAATTATATAGATTCTTCCTCCACAAAACTTCATGCATTTACTTATTCTTTCAGTAATTTTCCATCCATGCATAATTTATACATCTGAAGTTAGCAATACTTCAATAGTCTTCTAGAAAGGCTCTATTTCTCCTTTACATTAACATTTTAAACTATTCTAACCTCAAAAAGAGTTCAGTTTTTTAAACATAGTTCTGCTCATTCACACTGTGATTAACAGACTTAATAATTTTCTTACTTTTCAGTTCATTTGAAAGCTTTACATTGGCAATTTATGGTTCCTAACAAGTCAACTGACCTGGCCTGGTTTATTTCCTGAGGCATCTGCATAAATAATCTGTATTCAAACAATTCTAGATTATCTACTGTTTCTAAAGCTGCTTGTGAGTCTATGGTAATAATAGTCTCTCCCTAGTTCCAGCACCACCACCCATCTTCATCTGTCAAGGCTTATTTCAAATGTCATCCTCTTTAAGGATCACCTTTGGGCTTCCCTTAACTCAATGCTATCTTTCTTCCTAGAAAGCCCCATAAATCTTTATTTTCATGTTTCTCCTGGAATTTATCATAATCTAGCTTTTCAAACTGAAAGTTAGAGAGCTGAGCATTTTCTCTTAGCTTCTTTGGAAATTGTCTTGTAGGACCAGGCACAATAATAAGCAGTGTAGACATAAAGTGTAAAACCAAGCTTGAATCAGAGCCGATATACTCTTATTGGTCATATAGCACGTTTTCACATAATATTTAATTTGAAGATAGTGTTTTACAAATTAAAATCTTAAGGAATAAAGACCCCTTTAATTTGAGCTGTTTTGTGTATTTGAGCAGCATGAATTCATTACACTGCAAGATTTTAAGAGCAGAGTTTGTATGGTATGTGCTTTTGCTTCCTAATCCATCCCCCAGCATCTAACACAGTTCTCTAGTGGTAAAATAATGCACTGCTAGATTGATTTGGTGATTTTTCAGTGTGTATGCCTGGCAGAAAAGGCATATTTCTGAACGTGGATCATGATCTATCTAGGAGAGCCAAGTTGAATCAAAAGAACTGTGTTATTCGTAGGGAGGAAGTTCAACATAGTAGTGATTCAGGACGTGGCCTCCAGAAGCTGACTTTTGTTGTAAATCTTGTCTCTGCCATTTAAGAGCAAAGTCTTCATGAAGTTTTAACATTATCTGTGTCTTTATTTCTTCATAGAGAAAACAAGATATAGTGATAAAAGTGTCTATTTCGGCCTGGCACAGTGGCTCGTTTCTGTAATCAGAGCACTTTGGGAGGCCAAAGTGGGAGAATCACCTGAGGTTAGGAGTTCAAGACCAGCCTGACCAACATGGAGAAACCTCATCTCTACTAAAAATACAAAATTAGCTGGGTGTGG
Source organism: Sapajus apella (assembly GCF_009761245.1). Lineage (NCBI taxonomy): Eukaryota > Metazoa > Chordata > Mammalia > Primates > Cebidae > Sapajus > Sapajus apella. Next base: position 17,810,352 of record NW_022436945.1, read on the forward strand.
TGGCACATGCCTGGAATCCCAGCTACTCAGGAGACTGAGGCAGGAGAATCACTTGAACCTGGGAGGCAGAGGTTGAGGTGAGCCAAGATCATGCCATTGAACTCCAGCCTGGGCAACAAGAACAAAACTCCATCTCAAAAAAAAAGAAAAAAATGTCTATTTCACATAACAGGGTTAGTGTATAAGGAGTTAAAATATGTAAAACCTTCAGAACAGTGTCTTGTACATGGTTAAAAAAGTATGTGTTATTTTCATTATTTTATTAGTATATATGTCTAGTTCATTTTGCATTACTACAAAGGCATATCTGAGACAAGATATTTTATAAACAAAAAAGGCTTATGTGGCTATTCTTCTGGCTGAAAATATTGGCATCTGGTGAAAGCCTCAGGCTGTTTTCACTCAAAGTGGAAGGTGAACAGGAACAGGTATGTACAGAGGTCACATGGCAAGAAAGAAAGCAAATGTGGGGAGAGAGGCCTTACAATTTTTAGCAAGCAGCTCTTTTGAGAACTAATAGAGCAAGAATGCACTTATTACAATGAGGTTGGCACTAAGCCATTCTCGAAAGATCTGGACCCACGACTCAAACACTTACATTAGGCCCTATCTGCAACATTGGAGATCAAGTTTCAGTGTGAAGTTTGGAAAGAAAAATGTCCAAATTATAGCAGTATGCATGTATCATCTTCAGCCATCCAGCATCTGAGTCTCTTTTCTGTGTTTGAAAAATTCTCTCTTGATAAGGGGTCAAAGTCGTCCCTTAGAGAAGAAAAAAGAATTTGTGAATACAAAGCCATTTGCTCTGCTGTATTGGAAGAGAGGAAATGGCTTTGCATTCACAAATTCTGGTAGGGCAGGCATGTAATAAAAGCTTGACCAATTAAATAAGCATTTTCAGTACTTTGATGTAAAAGTTAATGATGCAAATAAAGTCAATTAGAGAGTCTCTTTGGGTGGGGGTAGCAATGACAGAAGTCCTTGCACATAACATCTAAGGAAATCCAGTAGTGGCCGAGCAGATTGTAACACCCAGGCATTCATGCTTCAGCTGTTTTGAATTCCCCCCAGTTGCAGCTCCAGTTTCTCCCTGATCTTTTTCAGAGCTTGTTTTCTGGTCATCTCAGTGATAATGTGAAACACCAAAAATCTATTTTAAAAATCACAGCTTCATTGAGATATAAATCACATACCATGCAATTCAGTTATGGGACAATCATCACATCAAGTTTGTAATATTTGTATCACTCCAAACAGCAACACCACACTCCTTAGCAGTCACTCCCTATTGTCCCCAACCCTTCCACACCCAGCCCTAGGCGAGCACTAATCTGTTGTCTGTCACTACACCTTTGCCTATTCTGGCTATTTCACATAAATGGAAGCATATCATATGTGACATTTTGTGACTGGCATCTGTGACTTAGCATAATATTTTCCAAGTTTATTCATGTTGACACATATATCAATACTTCATCCTTTTTAATTGCAAAATAATATTCCACTGCAACTTTAAACTTTTTTTCTGTTCATTATTGATGAACATTTGGGTTATTTCCACTTTCGAGAGGTAATCTTGGAGACCAGTCTTTGAAGTTTATTCTGACTCCAGGAGGGCTGTTCTCAGCTGCCTCTTTCCCTGCTTTTCTCTGGTGAATTAGCTGGTCTGCAGTTTAGCTTGCTGCACGAATGGAGCTACAAACCTCCTCTTAATCACTTATCAGCAAGTCTCCACTGTTTTTATACCACTGGTATATCTGAACTTCCTGTACTCTGCTCCAAATGAAGTCAGTTCCTTTGGAGAGAGCTTCAAAACTCTAGACAGCTTGTCTCTCGGCCTGGACAAAAGCTCTGAACTACTGTTACAGAGCTAGGAGCAGGGACAGTGACCTACTTTCTCAGAGTGACGTACTGCTTTATAAGCAGGGTGCTCAGAGTGGATGGTGGTCTAATTTTCTCTGCTTTCCTCATGCAGCATAGATACTCCACCCTAGAAGTGAGCTGGATAAGGACATTGGAGGCTCCAATATTCTACTCCTGGCTGTGTCTATGGAAAACTCTACCCTACAAACGGGGACTTACAGAAGATGAGAGCCTCAGCCTTTCCAAGACGCTCACCTGGAATACTGCTTCTGCCATAGATGTAAAGATGATGAGAAGTGGTAGTTGACTGTGGCTTTTACATGGCAGTTCTTGATTAGGAGCTGGGATTAGAGAAAGCCCCATCTTGGTAGACACACCCAGAGCAGTGCCTTCAGTCATGCCAAGCCGTGACTAGATGAGGGTAGGGTAGAGGTTGAGAAACTGAGTGGTTTTGAGTGTAGCTCAACTCCTACAGTTTCTTGATGTTTTTCACTGAGGTTTAGTTTCTTCATTTTTTTGTTTGTCCTTAGGATCGCTTGCACAAATGTTAAATGTTATTTTTAAACATAATTTTCATCACTTGTGGTTATTTTGCTGAGAAGAAGTCAAGTTTGCAGATTTCCTCACGTTGCCATTTGAAATAGCACCACTCAGCTGGGGGTGATGACTTATGCTTGTAATCCCAGCATTTTGGGAGGCTGAGGCAGGTGAATCACCTGAAGTCAGGAGTTCAAGACCAGCCTAGGCAACATGGTGAACTCTCATCTCTACTAAAAATACAAAAATTAGCTGGGCATGGTGGCCTGTGCCTGTACTCCCAGCTACTTGGGAGGCCAAGGTGGGAGAATCGCTTGCACCCAAGAAGTGGAAGTTGCAGGAGCCGAGAGATCAGCCACTGCCCTCCACCCTGGGTGACAGAGAGCCATCCTGCCTCAACAACAACAACAACAACAAAGAAATAGTACCACTCAACCTTCTATTGTTGAACCCCTTTCTGTTAAATACTTATATCATCCAGATTTAGTTTCAAATTGTTGTATCTCACAAACCTAACCAGCATTTTGTGAAAGCTCTGCATTTAGAAATTCAGATAGCAGGACTTGCTATGGGAGTGTCCCACTACTGCTGGGACTTTCTTAATGAAATGGTATATACTGTATGTCTGAATCTGGATATATAAAAAGATACTTTAATATCCCTCTCTTTAATCTTCAAGTGAATTAATATAATTATGCTACATTTAAAATTCTACTTCTCCATAATTAATTGCATTTGCTATTTATAAGTTTTGGATTTGGAAAATATTGTGTAAAATATCACTTCTGTGAGATTAGACCATATTTTTGAAGAATAAATAAAATATAATAATACGGCTGCATGTTTATTCCCATATTACCACTTGAATTTTTTAAAAATGTCAATTTTTTTCTAAAGGGAGCATTTAGGACAAGGTGTTTGGAAGGTGTGAGCTTATTAAATAGAATTCTAACTTAATTATGAGAATATTTGGGATAATCTGTATTTTCTTCTAACAAAGTTATCTTACTACATGAATTTATACTTATTCTGAACAATGGTTCTGGGTAGACTGTATACCTTAAAGACAGATGCACGTGTCAAACCCCATCATGACTAGACATACCAACCACTTATTAGAGATCTGAATCTCCACACACTCCATATGGCTATAAATAGTGCAATAGAAGGAGGTCTCCAGATTGAAAGTCCCATGTTAGGTGGCATATTCTAGTTAAGTACTTGCACTTTTCCCACTAATAAATTATAAGCTTTTTGTTGGCAGGGATCATGTCTTATTTGAGCTGTTGCTCCTAAGTCAGTACACATGACAGGATCCTGTAGGTGTATGTCAACCTTTCACAAGTAGGTGAGTAGTTAACATTCTAGCTCTAATTTACTGAAAAATAGTTGAAATTTTTTTCATTATTAAGTTGTGTCAAGAGCAAAGTAAAAAAGAAGCATCATTTAATAGAGAATTTTAATATATTGCTCATCTAGTGTTTATAGTCTAGAAAATTGGAAGGAATATTGATTGGGGTTGAGGACCTGGAGCTGGGATTCCATTCTGCATAATTTTAAATAAGTCACTTATCCTCTTTCAACTTTAGCTTCATTATTTGCAAAATTAAATTTTTT
>NW_022436945.1:17814468-17934744 GCF_009761245.1 Sapajus apella
GTGTGTGTGTGTGTGCGTGTGTGTGTGTGTGTGTGTAGGTGTACACCTAACCTCTTTACTACCTATGTGAATAATACCTACCTTTTTAAATTATTTGACCATCATCTTGAAAAGTTAAGCCAGGCCACTGATAAAGGAAAAAGTCAACTTTAAATAAATTGTCCTAAATTTACCAATCTTTTCCAGAAGGAAATAGACTATGAACTCTTACCAGATGTTCTCCTGTGAATCTGTGATGATCTGAGACTGTCTTGTACCATCAGTCAATTCATAAAATAACACTCCACACGAATACATCTCATCTGCTTTCTTTGCGGTTTTAGAATGGACATTTCTTTACATGCAACCTACTGCAGTTATTTAATGAGATTATTCACTATTTGTTAGGTTTTTTTAAATTTTTATTTTATATTTCTATGAGAGATAACCAAAATTATCTAAGCAGTTATCCTATCAATTTTTCTATATGTTATTGTCCAAGGCATATGTGAATATACAGATAAAGAGCAGAAATAAAGAAATTATTCTATTTGCTTGAAACATCCTGTTTAGATCATAAATTATGCTGTGTATAATAAACTTTACACATTTAGATGTCCAGCTAATTTTCATGTTCATTATACTCATGCAATTTTTTTTTTAATTTTCTTTCTTCAAAGTTTTAATGTAAGAAGATAGTTTTTAAGCAATTATCATACAGAACATGTTCCATTAGCAAGATCAAGGTGTTCTGCTGCTAGAATTGAATAATGAGTATTCTCCCAACTTGTAGAACAAAATATTGGAGATAATTTTTGTCAACTTTAAGTTTTTCATATGAATACATTTGTCTTAGAATATCGACTAATGTTGTATCGTATTGATCCTGTATGTATGTAAGATATCTACTATGCTAAAAAATTGTGTATTTGGATTTTATAAGTACATAATATTCAGTATCTCAGATTTTTGATGATATTTCATGGATATCACTGTGTCAATATTGTTCAGTGTTAACCAACTGAACAATATTGGCAGCCACTGATCTAAGTAAGAATTTAAGAAAGCAAAAGGAAATTTATAAAGGTGGAAAATATGAAGTGATGAAGTGAATATCCCTGGGGAATAAATCTCTTTGATTACTATGGACATCCTAAGCCTTCTAGTGCACCTATACCAAATTATTCATCGAGTGTTCTTGAAAATGTTCCATAAGGAAAAACTAAGAAACTTCCAGCTTAACAGAGTGAATTTTAAAGCTTGAGCTTTCCTTATTTGGATGAAAGTGTTTCTCATAGTATGATATGGCAAATTTAGAAAAGTTTATTTACCATAAGTAATTCTGGTAAATGGTGATAATTCAAATACTAACACTAATTTTATTTAAACAATTACATTTTTAAAAGGTCTCATTTTGATAGTCATGATTTTGCAGAAGAATTAGAAATGTATTTTCAATGGTGGGGATGGTGATCTCTATTTCTAGCCCACAGAATCACAATTATTAAAAATAAAAATAAAAAACCAAGCACCCAAGCCAGGCAGCAAGCAAGAAACAAACAGGCAAAACAGCAAGTTTGAACAACAGCTTATTGGGAAGGTAAGGGCTCACTAGACTAGGAGTCATTAACTGAATTACACAATGATGCCTTAGTTCAGAGAAGCTTTTTTTTTTTTTCTTTAAGGTTTTAGCATGTTTTCTTCATTACCTTGATTTAGACCAATTACTGAAAAGAATTTAAGAAGATAATATCATTATTTGCATAATCAAGTAGAAAACCCTTTTCCCTTCATGAAAGCCACTATGCATAAGAAAGACAGAAAAATACAGAGAAAGATACTCAAAAAGTACAAACATCTGTGGAAAATTTATCACAATAGGGAATGCTAATGAAACAATATGCATTTTTATATTCAATTGACACTTAAAAATAAAGGCTTCTTTTCAAATCTAACATTTTTGTTAAAAATAGTTATTTAAATTCTGCCATTAATTAGTTTTGCCATTTATTCAACAAGACTTTTTAAAAATAATTTGAGGTTAAAGTATTCATCCCTTATAAATAATTTATGCATACATTTCTTATATTATATCTGTGCACAATCAAGTACATCTGTTCTTATTTTCCAGATGACATGATTTCTCTAAAACAAATGTCTTTTCCAAATCTACAAATTGCCATAGGTAAAATACGTCACTCTCATGAATCCTAGGTAGAGTGAGAGAAGACTATAGTGTAAAACTAAGTTTCATGCTCAGGGATCTTCCTTTCAAAACCGTCTAAAATTCCTTAAATAAAATGCTGCAATAGCACTATTTATAGCTGTAGACTGAGAGAAATTTGAAGCTTGGTCTCAATGAGATGTCATATTATTGTCCTTAATCATGAAGCAACAAGAACAATTTTGAAGAAGCTGGATATTGCATTGAAAAAAAAAAAAAGGAAAAAAGCTAGATTCTAAAGAAAAGCATCCATGAGGCTGCTGGACAATTTAGAGCTTTAGAACTACTGAAATCAGTCATCACCCTCCTAAAGTTAGCAATTCCTTTCTGAAACTCGGACTTTCTGCCCTAAAATCCTAACAGGAACTCAAATTCTCATTATTTTAGACAGAAACATTATAAAATGTTACAGGAATATTTAAAATTCTTGAAACAATTTCCAAAAATGTAAATAAACTTTTTAGAATGCCAAGAACAAGCATCAAGCTACTTTGTAAAAATAGAAAACGCTTAAACATTGCTTCCTAATCTCCAAAATATCAATATGGTAACTAACAAACAGTTCGGGCTCAGTGGCTCAGGCCTGTAATCCCAGCACTTTGGGGGGCCAAGGTGGGCGGATCACCTGAGGTCAGGAGTTTGAGACTAGTCTGGCCAACATGGCAAAACCCTGTCTCTACTAAAAATATAAAAATTAGCCAGGCTTGGTGGCACATGCCTGTAATCCTAGCTATGTGGAGACTGAGGCAGGAGAATTGCTTGAACCTGGGAGGCCGAGGTTTCAGTCAGCCCAGATTGTGCTACTGCACTCCAGCCTGCCTCAAAATGAACAAACCACAGTTGTTTTATATGCAGAGATATGATAATGATAAATTTATTTTAATTTGTTTTGCTTCCTTTTACATGGTTTTCTTCAACACTTTGTCAGTTTTAGTGGAAGATTCATTGTATAGTAATACACAGAAAGAAGGGCTAAATATAAAGGTACAGTGAAATCATTTCCAGGATAAGGCAGGCAATACAGCAGAGAAAGACACAGGTTGTGTATTTTGCACATGCTTCTATTAAGAGCCCAAAACATGAAAAAATTCTAATTGACATATCATCTTCTTGAAATTTATATATGTGATTATGAGATGCTACCAATTACATTTGAAATGTCACTCGAGAACTTTCTCTTATATTTTGTTAAAAATTTTGTTTTATAGAAAATCACCTTTGGGAAAATAAATATAAATTATTCCTATTTAACTACCAGTTGAAAACCATGGTAATGAGAAACATGTATGTGTTAGGACACTGGAGTTTAAAAACCAAAAATTATTTTATAGGGAAAATGTTAATCTAGAAGAAAGTCTACAGAAATCTGCCCAAATTGGCATTTAGATTACAGAAAATTAGCATAATCTTTTCAACTTACATACAATAGACCCCTCAGAAAATTCTGCCTGTTTTTTCTGCAATATGGAGAATATAGAAATGTTTATTTTGGAACTGACACAGGACAAGTTCCCAATCTGAAAATGTTTGCTCAGAATTTCAAGGCATTTCTCTAAAAAAAGTTTGGAATATTGCAGTTGTTTAAACTTACCACCTGCCTTCGTCCAGTAAGCAATAAAACACTTTTGGTCCAATTGCTTCAAGTTTTTAATCTATAAAATGATTACTTGATTACTCCATCCACCCTGACTGCATTCAGAACAGAAAGGTTCTCTGTTCTAGACTTTTAGCTTCATCCTATGACTAATTATTGTGGTATATAAAAACACAATAACAGTTCACTTTAATTAACTATGTGGCTTTACTGACAGCTGAATCAAGATCTTTATTTATTTATTTTTTACATTGGTTTCATGCCCTTAGAAAGCCAAGCTGTGTCCAGATTGAAATTATTGCTGATCATTTCTAAGAAAAATTTAAAAACTAGCAAAATAGGAACACGAAGGTATACATAAAGCACTTAAGATATAATCTCGTTACTAAAATCATGATTGAATTAATGCTAAAATCATGTTCTTACTAATTAATGAAGACATTCATTAATTTATAATTTGAATAAAATAAACTAGTTATAAAATTAGATATAGCCACCATCTATGTTTAGGAATGTTTAAGAGAGGAAGGAAAACACAGGTATTTCAACATGCTTTTGGAGACAGTTATCTATCTATTGAGGGCATTTAACAATCCTTCATTGCATCATGTATATAATAACCAAAACAATCACTGTTCTCTGTGACTCCATCATTTAGTCTCAATTTCTCAACTTATTATGTATATTAATACTGATCAAATTATCATATTAAAACAAATTAATATTTATAGATATTACAGATTATACAGATTATATACAATAACTAGACATATAAACATTGCATGCATATACATATTGCAATCTATAATGTTATGCTGCATATGTTATCATTTACAAACATTAAATTAAGATTTTATGTCATCATTTGATAACCATTTAGTGTTTTTGAAATCTTTGAGCCAAGGACTGCTTTGAAAAAAGTGTACATTTTTTATACATTATAAAATATACATTTTATAGCTTCTGTTCCCCTTCGGTTTACTTCATATTCTCATACCCAAAGAACATCCATAAAAATGAACCTCAGTTTACTGTCTCTGATGTTGAACCACCTTGAGGACAAGATAATAGTCTATGATGTTTCAGTAATAGAGGTGCTAGAGATACCACCAAGCCTGTCAGGACTGAAGATCATCATTCTCTTTCTCTATAGTCTGTTTAATAAGGATTTGATCTTGAGCTACGTGTCATCTTCCACAAAGACTGTCTAATGCAAACTTTAAACTGCATAAGGTAAAATCTACCCATAAATGTTCCACTTGAGATTTTTAATGGATTTTTTTAAATTAGAAATCTCTACTTTTCATTTGGATATGATTGGTAACCAAGGCCATGTTGATTTTTCCTTTCTTGCTCAACTAATGTTATTTGCTTGGTTGTTGTTTTTATTGTACATTATTGAGAACATTTTCAAGTCAGCTTAACTTAGATAACTTGCAACTCCAGATATAGGCAGTTATTTAATATTTTGTCCCCGAGTCTGACCTTTGTCTTTCTCTAATACATGTTTTATCCAATTCCAAAAAATTCACTTCCCTTTGTCGGTTTTTGCATGAATTGAAAGCATTTCAAACTCTTGCCAAATCTTTTTATCTTAGTGTTTCTCAACCTTAATCTATTTTCCTGTACTAAGGCTGTAATTCTGTCTCCACATTCTTTTCTTCCCCATGAACTTATCTCTAATCGCAGGCATTTTTTGTGCATAAAACCTGTAATACCTTATGTTACTATTCATGCCATGTGCTCTTACAGATTCAGGAGATCAGCATTTATGTTAGCACTCTGGGCCACATGAATCCATTTCCCCAGCTAACAAATCTTCCTATAAGTATGTGCCGAATGAGGGAGAGTGTCTGTAAACAAGTTTGTGTGACCACTATCACTGTTAATACTATTTTTAAAAGTCATTTTCAGACAAGATTGTCATTTGCAACAGGATTCAAAAACAACAACAAATTGGACTAGAATATGAGTCTCTCCAAATTTTTCACCTGACCTATGTAAATTCCAGATTTTATAGTTACCCACTTCTGTTTAAGACACTTGACTCAGAGCTAAAGAGACAGCTCAGACCCGAGCACCTGCCTTAAGTTGTTGGTTCAGAGAAATACTGAAACCAGCAATCAGAATGCAACATCAAGTTCGTATTGTTTTAATTCTGACTTTTCTTCTTTATCTGTTTGTACTGGTTTTTAACTTACCCACCTGAGAGAATGCTCAAAATAGCAACCTGCATAATATCTTTTTATGCCCAGGACCTCAGTCCTACCTTCTTTATGCCATTTCCTCCTCACTCCGCTACCTCCCCTCTTTTATTCCTCTGTGTGGAGCAGGGGTTTTATACTAAAATCTAGCTTGTTAAAATTAGAACCACAACACCTCATGCCAGGGTTTCTAATTCATAATGCCTACTCCTGTATTTGCCAAAACTCTGCTATAAGCTCTGTAGGGAGATCCTGCAATATGGCATTAGCCTTCCAGCTACATAGGTACACATTGCTTTTATCTGCACCCACCTATGAGTACTGGGTACAGAGGCTGCTTATACTTCTTTTTACTCCGTATACTTCCGGTTGATTTTTGCCTCTCTTTCTTTCCATTTCATTTTCCTTCCCATGTGGTTAAAGCTTTCACAAATCATTCACTCATGCATGTAACCAATATTTAACAATCACATGTGTCTGTACTGTTCAAAGTACAGGTGATGCAAAGGTAGAAAAAACACACTGTTCTCACTGAGATTTTGTAAGTTGGACTATGAAAAGTAAATAGAGAAAAGTTACAATAATTTATGGCTGCCATCAATTTCAGAAAGGAAATAAAATGGCAAGATGTGCTGGAATTAGGAAATGAGAGCAGGGAAAGGAGCTGCTTTACCTCATATGGTCAGGACCAGTCTTGGGAGCAAGGATTTATCTATTTCTGGCCATCATCACTAACACTTCCCAGATCCAAGCTACCATCATTTCTCACCTGGACTACTGTATTGGCTGAAATCATTGAAAATCTGAACTTCCTGGTTTGAATCTTCTTTTGCCTTCTCATTTCACTAAAAATAAAATTTGAACACTTCTTCAGGTTTCACAAGGTCTTCATAATGTCTGTAAACTCACTGCATACGCATGCTTCTGTGCAGTCACTCCACTTTACCCGGGTTTTCTTGGTTTTGTAAAACGAAACTCTTTTCTACCTCAAGTCCTTCGCCTTCTGTTCCTTTCTCTGGAGCACTGATCCTCTGTACATTTACAGAGCTCATTTCTTGACTTCATCACAGTATTCAGCCCTTTCAAAAATCTATCCCACTAACCTTTATTGGTCATTACTTCTAACATATAACTCAAGCTGTTTCTATGTTTAATTTTTTCATTATTCTCTGACTACCTCATAGATTCTTTTTAGAAATACTCTTCCCTACTTAGACTATTTCCTCTTTTATTCCAACTCTAACAGCACTGCTTCATGTACCACAATGGATATCACCTTCTCTATGAAAACTACTCGGAGGGTGCCATTGTCTTATTTTGCTTCTATAATCCTGCAACACTTGGCTATAAATCTGTCTCATTTCTATCTAGGTAAATTTATGACTGTTTTATCCATTGACTTGGAAGCTTTATAAAAACATATACGTCATTTACTTTTTTCTTTGTACAGTGATTACAGAGAACAGCACATTTTGTATAATAGCCTTCCCAAACTATGTGGCAAATTGAATTAAAATCTTATTTCACATAACCATAATCTAACCCACAAGGCACAACTACTAAACTAACGTATAATCTGGAATGAAAGCAGGGACCATTTTGTCGTACTGTTCTTAGAGTTACATATCAAGGCAGACTACATGAGTAACTTCATAGAGACTACAGTAAAGTTTATACAGCATTCAGGCATTTCCTTGGTCTTATGTAATAGTGGGAAGATCACATCCTTCATAAATGTTCATTACTATAATCATCATCATCATCTGAATAACAGTCATACATGGCATGTCAGATGATTTGCTAGCCATTATCCCTCAATTATCTGAATTAATCCTACAGCACTGGTTTAGCAAGATAGTTGCTAATTCCATTCTGGAAGGAGAAAATAAGGTTTAGAGGGGTTAAGTGAGTTTCCCAATATTTTTTAAAGAAAAGCAGAAGGGATGTGTTTGTTTTAGTAATCACATCACACGTAATTCCAGTTCTGTCTAATCCCAGAATACTTGCTCTTTCTCCGTATTACTCAGACACAGAGAAAACAAAGCATCATCTTAGAAAAGAGCAGGTCTGCACATTAAGTCTCTGTTGCCTGCTCTAGGAAGCAGAGAGAAGGGCCTGCATGCCCTATTTACCTGTAAACCTGTGATCTTAGGTAGGCATTAAAAACGTTTGCTGTTGGTCAGCCACTAAGGGGCAGTGATACATAACAATCCTCACACTGTGGCTCCGAGCAGTGAGTCATGGCAGCTCTAAGTCCATTGCAGAAAAACGAATTGAATCCTCTTGGTTTTATTTCTCTGTAGAGAACTGGAGCAGAAACAAAGCAAAACACTTTGTCTCCCCCCAGGATCTAGTTATACCTTTTACTAAGACAAACACATCACATTCAATTCTCCGATCCCATTGCTGATGAGAGAGAAATGCATTCAGAGAACCAACTGGAGCATCCAAATATTCCTCACACAAAAATGAGCAGTGTCTTTGTTTACAGATCTTCTTCTTTTCTTTACCACCATCCTATGCTCATAGAGGCAAGCTAATTAACTTGTATGAGATAATGTTCTCTTTTTGTTACTGAAGTTTAAAATTTCAAATGGCTGTAATATCTGACTCCTTAGACCCTAGCAATTAGGATACTGGTAGTTAATGTCCATCCAGTGCTATTAGCTCCATGTCCTTTACATAATACCCTCAGATACTGCTTTTATGTCAGGCAAGGTTGGATGCATGGAAATTGGTATTATAAAAGTTAGAGGGAAAATCCTTGTACTATAGTTGACATGCTGTATTGATCCGTATGAAATCCAACCATTACTGAGACAGATGGGGGAGCTCTGAGACTCTCAATCCAAAAATTGCATCAGTTATTGCTGATACTGCTGTACATGCTGACAATAGCTAGAGTCTGAAAAGCAGGGTTTACATGCCTGAAATAAATTGTTTTGATTAGAACCTTTAGGAGAGAAAGTCATAAGATACAGTTTTATTGACTGCTTGCCAAACAACACAGACCCATGCACCGTAAGCTTGTTTTGCTCTTGTAAGTCAAGCAACAACTAGGCTTTTATTTTCTAATGTTATGGACTTAGAGTATAATATATTATCATTTATTCTGAATTATTGCGTGCCTGGCATTTTAGGAAATAGAATTAATTTTCAAGTATTGCTCACTTCCGTGAATATCTTTCTGTATTTGCTTGTTTCCTTTATATTTTAATTTTGTGTGATAACATTAGACTGCTTTGATTTTGTGATAATCCATTAAGTGTTGTGGCCAACACAGTGAGTTCAAAAGCTGCCATTGGGCTCTAAAACACAAATTGTAAGGAGAATAATTATATAACTAACTATATTAATAATGCCTTTTCTCCTTTTCTGCTCTTTCCTCTGAAGCTTATTTTGTTTCTCTGCAGAGAGCTTTCTTTTAATCTATTGCTATTTTTCCAAAACAAAACAATTCAGTACAATCAACCAAAAAAATTGAACAAATGGCTGTAAAATGTAAAATAGGAAGCCAGCATCCTTGTTGTCTGAAGCTGGACCTTGTGTTACTTTATCCCCCACGAAATCAATTCATCATGATATTCTTTTCCCATTGAAATGCATGAAGCTCATTCTTCTTTCTTACATTCTTAGCATGCATATGTGAATTTCAGCATTGGTTCTTAAAGATAGAATTAAGAGTACAGAAAGTTCACTCTAAGTACTACTTATAATGATATAATTCTGGTGTCTGTTATACCTACATGAAAACAAACATCTTGCCTAGACAGAAACAGGTGAGCATGTTTTCCATACAATCACTTTTATGAGTACTTAAAATTAAAGGCATGAATAAAAGGAAACTACATGTATTATACGATACGATTATTTTATGACAGGCACTGTATTGCCTGTTTTACATGTATTATTTACCAAATTTTATCTCTAATTTACTAAAACAAAGAAAATAATAACTAATAAATATATAGTGTTGATATATAGTGTTGTGCCTATTAAATGTAAACTTGGCTTAATCAGTCTTGTATTTATTAATCCAACTACATCCTAACTTTGTTCAGATTAATTAATGAATTAATAAAATGCATGTAGAACATGATGGCTGCCCTCTAGGATTTTATAATCCATTCAACAGACATGAATCATTGCATTCCATTGTTAGCTAAGAAATGCTAAATGTCAAATGATTATTAAAGCTATGTACCAAGATATCAACAAACGCCAGATATTGCTAGCTGAATAGAATAATACTTTTTTCTCATGTAACAAATGCCTGTTTTAAAAAGGGCATGTATTAATTAAAATGTCAGCACCAGTATCTACAGCTAATATTTGACCAATAGCATCTCAAGGTTTCATAAATTGTTCTCAATATGTGCTGACACCACCAGATTCTGAAATGGTGAGATCCAATGTCTCAATTTTTAATAACCCATTTGAATGACAAGTTGCCTAGCTTTCAGTTTATATGCCATAGGAGAGCTAAAGGAAGAATTAAATTGGCTAGAATCTGCACCTTGGATTTGGGGTTAGCACTGAAGCATAGGACCACAAACTATGTTTTTCAATACCCAGTCTGCAGTACCAGACACCACAGTAATGCTAATTGCAAGGGACCTGTCATCTTCTAAATGACACAAACACAGTGTTGCAACTTATATCATGAAGTTTGATCATCGTTACCATTACAGGATAAATAAAAACGATTATTACATGAAACTAGCTAACACTTGTGCATATGCCAGAATGGCAGATGTGATTGTAAGGGGCCCACTTACCTAAACAGCTTACTGTATCCATTTACATTCTTCGAGAATTTCAGACTATTGTATGCAGCAGGAATATGTAGTAGTCCCACGGCAATGCAAGAGTTAAATCCTGTCCCTCTGCTCTTAAGCAGCCAGGAGGGTCATAAGCATTGAAACAAATGGAGCATCATTTATTACTTCTGTCTCTGCTATGTGTTTGAGAGGAAGTATTGGCACTTACTTTGCAACAGATTTGATCTTCTGTTCTCTGAGGAAATGCTGTCACTGGTATTATTTACTCTCTGAGCAACAAATCCTCATAAATTATAACGGTTCTCCAGACAGCCATTTACAAATTTAATCAGGGATGACTTTCTTGCCTTTTTCACTTATCCCCAAATTATATTCAGGCACTGTCCTGTGCCACATTTATTTCAGAAATAAAACTACAGCAAGCTTCCAATCTAAAGATCCATAGCTGGTAGTGAGGACCTGTGTTAAAGACAGTTCTCATCCCAGTCCGCTAGCAGAGGGGTTTCAAATGCAGGAATTTCCTTTGAGCACCTCCTCCATGCCTCCATCAGGATGGATACCAGAGGGGTTTCAAATGTAAAGTTCTTTGTCTTGTTTTCCCCGCAGGCCAGGTAAGCCAGGTAGGGTTCTTCTGTCCCAAATTCCCATCGAAAGCTCTGGGAGGAGGGGGTGGTATAACGCAAGGTTGTAGAGTAAGTAGCCAATCCGGTATCAGAGTCAAAGATCAATCACTCCAGAGGAAGTTTGAAGGAACTCCTCTCATTGGACAAGAACATGAAATGGGGCGGGAATAACTCAAGAGTTAAAAACTTCAGCTGCTCTTACCTGAAGGGATTCCCCCCTCTGGGCTCCCCTGCCACAGCAGCGTAGGAGCTGTCTTCTTCCTGTCTCTGTCTCTCTTTCTCAGTTTCTCTCTCTGTCTAATAAATTGCTCTTCTGCAAAACTCTTTTCGCTCCACGATAATTCCAAGGGTAAACTCACTGCGCCCCTGGAGGCTCTTTCCCCATTATTCGGGGTTAGAGAGGCCGAGAACCTACTAGCTCTGGGAGCTGGGTCCACCACCCCCCACCCCACCCCGCTACAGTAGCCTGTGGAAGAAAACTTGTTATTCCTCCTGCCTGAGAGTATGAACGTGCTGCAAGAGATTCTAGGGCACCCCGTGTGCCAACATCCTTTTTTGTTTCCCGTTGGCAACGTATGTCACTCAAATAACCAATAATCATAAAATGTGAACATGAACGAGAACCATATCCCTATAGCACAGACTTTGAATACAGAGAGACCTGAGTTTCTGTTCTGCCTCCACTATTTACTAGATAGGTACCCATGAGAGTGTTTTAGCCTTTATAGGGCACATTTTTTACAAATGTAAAATGAGATCAACAGAACTCACACAATTATTAAGATTAAATGCTATAATATATGTAAGTAATATAGAAACGTCTAGATATAGTAAATAATAAATGGCAACTATTATTAATAGCCCACCTCTCCTCTCTTTTTAAATGAAAGAACTTAACCAGAAAGTATTTGCCAAGTATGCTATAGAGTTGGAAATAACCTTGGCGTTTAAACATGTGTTCCCACTTTAGCATCACTTTCTATTAAACTCTGCAGTAGTTTATATTATATGACACTCACATGTAAATAGTTCCCTTGGCACTGTACTCACTGTTCAGTGGAGATCCTACCAACTTTGTGTCATTTCAAGTAAGGACAGAGAGGAATTGTAGGCTGTCGCCTCTGGATATGATATTTTAGGCTCATTTCAAACTGTTTTTACATGTAGGCATAGTACTTGTGGATACTGATGCTGGATGAAGTTGAGCTGCCTCAACAATAAAAACTCAACAGGGCCAAACTGATGTTAATAAATGTGATGGCTATTTTAATGTGTCGACTTGATGGGAATCATGGGGGTGTCTAGATATTTGGCTTAGCCATATTCTGGGTGTGTCTATGGATGTGCTTCTAGATGAGAGTAACCTTTGAATCAGTAGACGGAGTAAAACAGATTGCTTTCCTCAATGTGGGTGAGCACCGTCCAGAGTCCTGAGGGCCTGCATAGAAAAAAAGGCAGATGAAGAAGGAATTGATCCCTCTTTTGCAGTACTCTTTGAGTAGGATATCGGTCTTGCTTTACCCTCAGGCTGTGACTTACGTCTGGTTTTCAGGCCTTCTGACTCAGCATGAATTACACCATTAAGCTTTCCAGGGTGTCCAGCTAGTAAATGATGTGAAACTTCCCAGTCTCGTGTGAGTCAATTCCTCATAATAAATCTCTTTCTACATTTACAACCTATCAGTTATGTCTCTCTAGAGCACCTGAAAACAATAAGCTAAGTAAAGGAGACTGGATCAGGAGACCAGAGTAGGGCAGCCTCAAGAAAATGAAGGAATAATAACATTTGCCTTTCAGAGACCACACATGAGGAGGGCGCCACAAGCAGAGAGTTGTATTCGATTTATTTCTGCTTTCACTTTTGTAATGACACTTGGGGTCTAATGATGGAAATACCAAAGAAATGTGTGAACAGGCAGAGACGAAGACTAAGTACACAGAATTTCCTAGATCTATTTCCTTTCAAATAATTGATTACTAATCAAAATTACAACAAGCAGACATCGATAATTTCATTAGAAATAAAGACAATACTTTACAATTTTATTGTCAGTGATAATCCAGTATTCTGAACTACAAGGTTTAGAAAGCCAAATAGATAAGCTTTTTAAAAATAAGTCCCAAGTCAGAAAGTGCTAAAAATGAATAAATGTATGCAAAATAAATTAGTATTAGTTTTAGCAGACACAGTATTAGACAGAAACAAATTGGGCAAAATGGTAAAATAATTACATTCTACTCTGTGTCATCAATGTTTGCTCTAGGATGACATTATATATTAGATATATGTAAGATGCAGATAAGGTGGATGGTCCTCACAGAATCTCTTACCCACCCCGCACTGTTTACATCAGATGCTTTTGTGCAGATGAGGGAAACTGCCCAGGATATTGTCTGTACATATCTGCAACAGATTGCGGCCCCTCCCGCACACTGGGAGAATGAGTTGGAGGCACAGAGACACCGGAAGTTCTTGCCTTGTGGAGGGGGAAGAGCCTGGCCTCTTCAACTCCTATGTGGTGGCCTGGGATTCAGTCTGTGAGGTCGGAGCTTATTAACAGGACCCCTTATTTTTTAACCGAGAGCTTTCTTTTAATAAATTCTGCTCTCTTCACCTATCAATGTGTCTGCCTACCTAATCTTTCCTGGTCATGTGACCAGAACCGAGTTTTGACTGAACTAAAATGCAAAAATATTTTCATCATATTGATCCTATTTCATAGATTGGGGGAAAAAAGGGAAATTCAGTGATTTTCAAATAAGAAATGATCCCACATATACAGACTTTCAAGCTTTAAAGTTATTAAAAATGTGTGTTTATATATATGTATTTGTATGTAGGAGCTGAGGAATACTGATAGATATTGTATAGTGTATAGATAGTGTATCGAAAGATAAATACTTATATATAATGAGAGCTGAAATCTCTGAGGTATCCTAATGAATAACGCTTCTCTTCCTTGTGCCAATTTTTTTAAGTTAAGGTCTAAAACAAAAGGAAGTTGGAAGACAAAATATAAGCGTACTCTCTCCCTCTCTTTGTATTTCTTTCATATATATATATATATATACACACATACATATAAGTATATATATACATACATATGTACATATATATATATATATACATACATAGGTACATATATATATATACACACACACATTTATTTTATTTTATTATTTATTTATTTATTTTTTGAAATGGAGTCTCACTCTGTTGCCGGGCTAGAGTACAGATGTGATCTCTGCTCACTGCAACCTCCACCTCCCAGGTTCAAGTGATTCTCCTGCCTCAGCCTCCCGAATAGCTGGGACTACAGGTGCATGCCACCACACTCAGCTAATTTTTGTACTTTTGGTAGAGACAGGGTTTCACCATGTTGGCCAGGATAGCCTCAATCTCTTGACCTTGTGATCCACCCACCTCGGCCTCCCAGAGTGCTGGGATTACAGGCGTGAGCCACTGCACCCAACCTTATACACATTTATTACATGACAAAAGGAATTATATGGAAGATCAAAGGGCTATAGAAATAGATTTATAGATTTCTATGGGAACTTTTGGTTTCATTATGACTCTATCTCATAGACTCTAATTTTTCTAAATTATTATCTATGTTAATATAAATCCTGGAATGTCAATATACAATGAAGGACAGAAAAATTGTCAATGATTTTTAAGATAAGTGAAATAATATTTTTACCAGTGGAAGAGATCCGACTTATCCCAAGTAATTGGTGGCCTATCCTTATGGGTCCATAGCAACTTCAGTCCTTGCTTCCTCAGAAGAAAGAATTTATTTAAGGGGCATAAAGCAGAAAAAGACACCTGGGCAAGTTCTAGAGCAGGAATAGAAGTTTACTTCAAAAGACCTCAGAACAGGAAAGAAAAGAAGGTGTGTTTGGAAGAGATTCAAACAGGCACATGAAGGTTAAAGAGAGAAGTCCAAGTGCCCCATTTAACCATGATCCTAGGACTTTTATAAGCTTGTCTTTTTCCCATGATTCCTCTCTTAGGGTGGGCTTTCCACATGCCCAGTACTTTCCTGACCTTTCAGAAGTGAGCACGTGCATTGTGTTTAGGGCGTTATCTTTTGCCCATCTGAGGCTTGCTTCCCTTTTCTGGTGGAATTTGCCCCTGGAAGATTATACTTCACCATTCTTATCTCTTAACATGCATGCCCAAGCAGTTGCTTCTTCCTGGGTGCTGCTTTCAATTAACAGTTTGATATTAACAGGTACGGACCATCAGGAAATGGCGCCTCCCTGGTGCTACATAATTATCATTTTTAGAGAGGCAATGTGATATTTGCTAAACCATCACCTGACATTTCTAGTGGGTAGGAGGGGAGAGCCCTCTCCTGCCCAACTCATGCCTAAATACCTGTAACTATATTTCAGTAATTTAATCCAATAAGAGCTAGAGTTCTCTTCAGATATTTTGTCATCTCAAAGTCTATGGTACAACAATGTCAATGATCTTCAATATGGTGTCGATTTTTTAATTATCTGAATAATTGTATATTTATAGCCCATACACCATTTACAGCGCATTGGTAGTCTTCCCAGATAACATGAAGATGTCACCTTTCTTCAGCTTTTATGAGCTTTACATACAACATAAATGACAATTTCTGTATCTGTTATGATCTTGCGACTTTTTACTACAACAACATGTTTAATAAACCCTAAATCCTTCACCTTTGTGTTCCGTTTTATACATTACATTCACATTTACAAGTCATCCTATCCATTCCTCAGTCAATATTGTGAGATTAGCCTCCTATCCCAGCATTATTTTTTAACAGAATCAAAATGTTATTGTCTCTATTCAAAATCTTAGCTGAGGAATAAATGCAGTTTCATTGCAACTGTTCTCAGGATAGCCCCATAGACTTCCCCCTCTGCCTTGTGAACTCCTTTGTCTCCTGTTTCCTCAGTCCATCAAACACATAAGACAAGCAAAGCCCCATGAGGACAGGCTACAGGAATAGTTTTGAAATGTGACATCTATGTTTCAGATCCCAGTCCTTCTCTTGGCATATGCCTAGAATAGCAGACGGTGGAATCCCGGGTTAAATGACTTCCTGTTAAATATTTAGTAACAATAACTCAAACATTTGTTAATTGTCTTCTTTTGTAACACAGTTAAGAGAATGCCCAAGTGAGAAGGTAGTACAAAGTAGCTATTATCCTATCAATATGTATTCTACCAGTCAAACTGGGACTATATGGTTGAAACAGAAAATAATTCCGACAGTTCATCTTAATTCTAAATGTGAGTGTCTTTAAATATCTCAAGAGGCAATTGTTTCTATTATTATTTTTAAAATTTCCATTGATAATTATAATAATAATAATGCTTCGAATAGAGTAAAATGGGGATCTCTTTTTACCCATGAGAGAAGTAACTTTTCCCACGGGTAAGACTGAAAGAAGATAATTAATAAGTGTGACCCAGCCTCTTCCTAATATGCCTACTAGCAAAAAGCATATACTGTCTGCATCACATTCCTTAAATCTTTAAAAGGGCAGGACCCCACTGAGACATCATGTAAGTTCCCAGAAATACTTGGAACTGGGCGAGCAAGTTCAGCTCCAAGTTATAGTCTGAGCAAGCCAACATGGTGAATACACTGAAAGACACATTCTCTAATTCAGGTGTTATCAGAATTCTCGATGCTTTTTTGATCTCCATCTGTCTGATCTCTGTGTTTCTTAATTGGTTCCTAACTTGAGCAGGAAAAAAAAAAAAAGATGCTATTTATTATTCCCTCCTCAAGTTGCAGCAATAGATCATATTTATTGATGTTTCCTTTATTTGAATTTTATAAATTTATATTGTTCATAAATGCCACTGAATTACAATTGAGTGTTTCCAAACACTTAATTATTTACCTCTACAGCAAAATTATAGTTTTCATTATATTTATAATGGCTTTATTAACTTTTCATTAGTTAGATGCAATTGAGCATTAGTAAAATCTCAAACAATTATCATAGATAGAAGATGTTAGTGACAACAAACTTTAAAAATGTGGAAGAAATCAACTCAAATAAAATGTAAATTTGCTGGAGAATTTGGAAGCAATGCTTGTAAATTGCCTGTGTGTGTGTTTGTGTGTGTGTTTAATTATGTCCACCTCTAGGAATCACAGTACCCCCCGATATTTAATGAAAGAGTTTCAAGTTTTTCAACATTTAATTATTACTGGAGATTTTCCAATTTGTCTTTATTTTCCTAGAACAGCATAGAATCACCACCCTGGTATTTCCTCCATTCATCATAAATTTAGTTATATAATTAAAGTATCTTCTGTATAACATATTAGTGCCAAAATTTGTCTAGATGCAAACCAGTTTCAAAGGTTCTTTAATATGCCTTTATTTAATACAAGCATCAGTGAATCACCAGGGAGTAAGCTGATTTCTGTAATTGTCCATAGCCATGAATTATAACTCTTCCTCAAGAATATATATTTAGTGTATGTATTTTGGCTTTCCACCCTTAATGCTTTTATTGTATTTAATTATATCTGGTACATTGTATTTTACATTTAAACTGAACTTCACCATCATCCCGCCACCAAAAGTCAGGCGAAAATGACAGAAAGAATTTTCAGATTCCCTTGCCTCCCAGTTGTATTTTCTGTCCTTCAGATATAAAGTGACACGTTATCTGTGGGCCAAGTGCTTTGAGTTCATTTTCCATTTATGAAAATCCAAGCATGCAAATATCCCTGTGCTCTCAGAAATGCAAGTTCAATTTAAGCTATGTCACTGAGGAACAAAGGCAATTAAATGAGCCTTCCCTCTTCTCCTCGATGCCTTTCTTCTGACCCTTCCACTTTACTGGTAATTTGTCTCAAAAACCATGTCAGGGAGCTCAAGATCAAACTCATAGGCTACTTGCCATTCTAAGCCTCACTTGAGAAAAAAAGGCTTGGGTAAGACTGACTTCCCTTATTTACTCCACTCTGATGAAAACTTTTATCTTGAGCCCTGGATATCTGTTGATACTGATATTATCTCACCTAAAACTTCAATGTTCATTTCCACTTTAAGTGTCATTGAGGTTACCTTCCCTATGGAAGTATGGTGACTAGAACAAATAAATGTGCCTAATATTATGTTTGATTTACTTCTTTGCTGATAGTTTTTCCTGCCCCTCTTAGAATTTTAAAGTTGGATGGAATCTTAGCAGAGAGAGTAGGTAAATCATGTTTTTCCATGATTAGCATGTCACCATTTGGTAACTACCACAGATTCAATGAAGACCTTGAATGAGAAAGTTATCAAAGTAGGATCTGGGACTGGTACCTATGTTATCTGATTAAGATAGTAAACCAAGGGGAGGAATTCAATTTTAAAATCCAGAGTTGTAATCATGAATAATTTTAGAATTTTATTTGGAGTTTTCCACACTTAACAAAAGATTGTAGTCCAGGTTCTCTGTAAAAACTATTATATGAACTAGGTAAAATTAGAGCCAGCTCATTCCAATGTTCCTTACACACATCAGGATTTGATGATTGATTCATCAACATTTTTTAGGTGATTGAATTTTTTCTCTTTCCTAAATATTTTTATGAAAGAGTCTTGCCCCATATCCCAGTCATCTGTGAGTACTTACATGTGTATTCTGATATCTGGGAAACAATTATAAAATAAAAGAAATATAATTAAACCCACCAAGACAGATCTATTTATTGCAAAACTTTGTAGACAAATGCACAGAAATTAGAAAAACAGAGGTAATGTTCCCTGGGTGATGATGGAAAACCATAATTAATGCTGAGAATCCATATTCATACCATGAAAAAAAATTGAATAAAACTCAACTGTTACTCTGAGTGGGATCAAGCAATGCTGAAATGCTTAACTGTCACTTTTTTTTTTTTTAACCTTTTTCAGCCAACCTGTGCAAAATATCAGGAAGAAATGTCAACCTAGAGACACTGTCCTTCAGACTATAGCAAAGTACAAGCATCTGGTAAATGTATTTCAAGCCCCATGGGGAATCACTTTAGTCATTGGCACTTTATATTTTTGCACATATGCTAAGGCTAAATGTTAAATGAAATTCATACAGATATTCATTTATATGTATACAACGATCTAAATTATTTGGGGAAAGATGAAGCTCAATGAAATACAGAGGGCCATAACAGGTATTTAGTGCTGTGACAAGGGGTAAATACTAGCCTTCTTTGCAGAATCGCACTGCCATGTAGGACCTGTTCTCCCCTTGCGGCTCAAAGGGGCTCTTCCTAGTAGAGCTAGGAATGGATAACAGCTCTGCTAACCTCACACAGTTGGAGGAGGAACACAGCTAAACTCTTCTACCCTGTCTTCTGAAGAGGCCATTTTTTCAAGCAGTTGCTTTACCAGTTCACTTCAATCCGGAGGAAATGAGTGTCTGTCACTTGACCATCCCAGGCTCAGAGATAACTTCAGCTTGTCAATAGGAAAGGTCCATTTGGGGTGCCGTCACCGCATAAAGGAAGTTTTACAGTCACCGATCTTTACCTCTCAATAGAGCTACTTTCTCACCTTTCCTTTCCTAGGTAATTCCCAAGCTCTCTTTCACAGTTGTATTGTTTGAAAACCATTACCTGTAGTGATGGCGGGAGGATTGTGATCTAAAACTTGACTGCCACCATTTCAAAGTGCTAAATGCAGTGGTAATGTCACCTCAGTGACTAAAGAAACACCAGCTGAATTGAAATGTTCTCTTGTTAATGGAAAAAAAAAAAAAAAAAACACTACAACTTCAGGAAGAGCAAGCAACAATGACTCTCACAATGCCAAGAACAGCAGGGAGCTCTCCTGTACATACAAGTGAAATAATCATGTCTTGGTCATACTGGGATGAATTTCTATTAAGGGTTGAGTTGATGTGGGTCTTTATGCTGCAGGTTACTGGGCTCTCAAGAGGAATAAAAATGACTCCCTGGGAAACCTGGGTACCATTAGATAAAGGGTATCTAAATGGCCTGGGGTGAGAATATAACATATTTCCTTATATGTCAGAACAGAATCAGAATTTGACATTAACTTCCAAATGGCACTAATTCAGAAACCCAGTTTTTAATCAACTGGGCTATTTCCGTATGTCTATTATTATATTTCTTGCCTGTCACCATAATTTGAAGCTACTTTGACAAGAGTACTATTTTGGGATTCTACTTCTAGTTCTTCTCTGTGCTTTTGTGTTTTCTGTCTGTTTAATATCAATTATAATCCCCACTAGACATAAGAATAGGTATGCCAGCTTGAGTCTTCTTTCCAGTTAGCATTCAGGAAATACTGATGATTTCTTATAAATATATAATTCATATCTCTCTGTAATTAATTATGACCTCATAGTTACAACAGTAGCTTATATGACTTTAGATATAAACAATTAGTATTCTGGAGAGATCATGTCTTTTGCTATAGTGACATAGATGCTTTACCTATTGAAGGAATATTAATCAATAGTGTTGGACGTATTAATGTGAGATGAAAGATGATACTGGCTTAAGGAGGCAGATAATATATTTTAACTTAAACTTTGTATTTTCAAATAATATAAATAGTATGCTACTATTATCTACTTGGGGAAGGAAAATATCCTCCCCCTCTATTTTAAAAAGAATATTAAATCTCAGAGAGTCATCTAAGGACTGGGACCTCTATCCCTTACCAAAAGTCTCTTCCCATAAGTTACTGTCAGTCTAATTCTGAAACAAGTCAGCTTTTAAATTGCATTCCCAAGGAAGTAAATTTCTGCACATAAGTTCCACTACACATTAAGTCCAATAGCAGTTATTTTCAAATGAATAGTTTTCTAAAATTGTACCAACTACCCCATTTTAAAAAGAAATATATGTAAACTTTTTAATTTTTTTAGATTTATGGAATCTTGGAATAATTAATTGCTGAGTTATAAGACTCACAATAGCTATGTTTCAGATTTATAGAGTATGCATACATCTTTCAGAATGCAGAAGTCTTGCACAGTGTGATATGCGCTTTGGGCATGGATCAAAGGGAACTTCCAAATTCTATATTGGCATGTGGAAGGGGAGGGTGAATTATTAGCGATATTGAGATATTAATTATTCAGTCTTACTGCCATGCTTTATGAATAATGTACATGACATTCAACAGCAGAACAGCAGTTCCCATCAGTATGCAACGGTCTATAAATATATATTGGTACACCAGAGCATTAGTACTATAATTAATTGGTCCTGGATCTTAGTATGAAGACTTCATCTTCATCAGGATTAGTAGGACAGGCCTTTGTTTTCATTTACCTCTGGTGTTGACCCAGCAGGTAGCATGAGATGGAATAAAGCTCTGCTTGACAAAGTGGATTAATTCTGTTGGGAAACATAGCTTAGAAAATAAACTGTGATATGCAGCTAACTAAGGTAGAGAAAAAGAAGTCAAGAATATTTATTTCCTTTTTTGTTTTTTTAATTCTTGTTTGTCTCCCTCCCTTCCTCCCCTCCTCCCCTCCTTCTTTCTTTCTTTTCTTTCTTTCTTTCCTTTCCTTTTCTTTTCTTTCTCTCTCTCTCTCTCTCTCTCTCTCTCTCTCTCTCTCTCTCCTTCCTTCCTTCCTTCCTTCCTTCCTTCCTTCCTTCCTTCCTTCCCTCTTACTTTTTTTTTGAGGCAGAGTTTCACTCTTGTTACCCAGGCTGGAGTGCAATGGCGCGATCTCGGCTCACCGCAACCTCTGCCTCCTGGGTTCAGGCAATTCTCCTGCCTCAGCCTCCTGAGTCACTGGGATTACAGGCACGCGCCACCATGTCCAGCTGATTTTTTGTATTTTCAGTAGAGATGGGGTTTCACCATGTTGACCAGGATGGTCTCGATCTCTTGACCTCGTGATCCACCCGCCTTAGCCTCCCAAAGTGCTGGGATTACAGGCTTCAGCCACCGCGCCCGGCCCTGTTTCTTCTTACTTTTAACCAGTAAATAATTGCCAGTTTTTACTCAGTACAGCTAGTGCTCGACTTAACAACCACGATTGGTTCCAACAGACTGGTCGTAACACGATTTGGTCGTAAGTTGATTAGGTTATATGTACAGTAATGTGAAATGATGCTATAAAAATCTTTAAGTCATATTTTATCATAATTTTCTTTCATTATTCTTATATATCATAATTTTCTTTGTTCATGTTATGCCATTTGTATCATCTCTACATCATTTTGTTTCTTATTTTTACATTTGTCAGGTTTAAGTAAAACACTGCATTACCAGTACAACTGGTTTAATATTTGCAAAACATACAAAATTACAAAATACAGGTGCATACAAAAATACAAAATACAGGTGTAAAAAATACCATAGGAAACATTTTCCCAATTGCAAAACATATCAAAATATATAAACATGTAGGAAACATTTTATTGGCCGCTGGCGCTTGGCTGCTGATCGTTGATGTCGTCATCTGAGGCAGCAGTTGGGGTTACCAGAGTTGTTTTTTTCATAAACAGGGTGAGCTTTGTCTGAATTGTATGTTTCTTTTTTTCTTTATAAATTTCACGATAAGGACGAAACACATCGTGCACCATCCGTTCAATCCTTGCAAATCGTTCGATGTTTGGGTCTATTGCTTCGAAATCTATAAGAAGTTTATTCAGTAAAGATAAACTGTCTGATAATCCCTTAGTGGTGAACTTTCTTTCTGGCTCCTCCTCTTCTTTCTCTGCTTCTCTTCTTTCTTCTTCCCCCACTCTTTCTTCTTCCAGTTCTATTAGCTCTTCATTTGTAAGTTCTCCGGATTCTTTGTCTAGCAACTCTTTGACATCTTCCATTTCATACTCCAAAGAAAGGTCTTTAGTGAGTTTTACTATTTTTTCCTGAATCGTTTCAAGTTCATGTTCACTGTCAAATCCATCAAAATCATTAACATAGCGCTTAACGCAATTTTTCCAGATGCCATTCATGCACTTTGTCGTCACAGCCTCCCAGGCGGTAGTGATATTCTTGATACACATCAAAATGTTGTAGTATTTCCAAAAATCTACAGCGGAGCAGTCGTGGCTAGCGATTGTGGTTGTAAAGTCAAATGGTCATAAGTTGCGTAGGTCGTAAGTTGATCAATACCTGTACCAGAGGACAATAGATTGTAATGACTACAGACTTACATTTTGCCCAGTTCAGATTTTGGTTCAAATGCAAGCTCTGAGGTCCAAGAAAAGTTATTTATCTAATAATTTTTTTACTGAAAAAGTGATGAAAATAATATCAAAAATAACAGTTTAATATAAGGATTAAATTAAACAGTTCTTCCGAACAAAATACTGATTAAGATTATCATTACTGTTAGTGAGGATGCATCTTAGTTTCTATACAGCATGCCAGGTACAATGAGCACATCTGGGAATAAAATACGCCTTAAAATTAAAAAAAAATAATTTGCAATTTCTGGTTAAAAACAAATAGCAAAATTTTATAAAAGTTAATTAAAATGTTTTAAAAGCCTGCGAGTATACAGTGAAATCAGTTTTTATTTCTGCCTTAGTCCATTGGCACAAATACAAAAAAGATGGTTAAGAAGAAACTTTAACAGTTTCCTGAAAAGATAGCACCCAGGAGGATTTTATGACTCCCTCCTCAAAACTCAGAGCTGGGGAAATTAAAGGCAGGAGGAAAACATGGACTCTAAGAACTAATCAATCAAGCAATAACAACAATGGTACCTAAGCAACAACACAAGACATTCACGGAAAGATCATGTGTTGTTTTGGATTTGTGTGCTTAGGCAGAACACGGCCTCATCTAAAAAATACATTCCCTGGAACCTACAGAGAGGTTAGAGAAAATGTTTTAGATTTTGTTCCTGCACTGGCTCTTAGCAACACTATTTCTTCAGAACAAAACCCCAAGCAGTAGCCTAGGCCACCTGTGCTGATCTCCTTGAGGTTTTATCATTGCATTTAAGAAGCCTGGCAGTGTTAAGAAGTTGGAGAAACAGTTGCCAACTGAGTACTCCTTGGGCATTATTGTAAAACTGTAAGATTTTTCTGAAGGACTTACATAGTAATAATCAAACTGGCTGAGACTGTCAGAAAAAAAGGGTCTGACCTTGCGGCCTTACCGGGTGCATGCTAGCAGACCGTATCTGATAACCTTAAGGGAACTTGAGCTCAGAGGCCAAAACTTAGATATCTGAGAAAGACAAACAGTATAAAAGACCTTGACAAACACAAATGTGAAGCCGAATGATTGCAACAGGCAAACATTTTAAATAAGAAAATAAAGATATTAGCTGTAACCAACAATTTGAAATACCATATGTGAACCATAATGAGTGAAATGAAAGCAAAATATATACAGATCATAAAAGTAAAGATGCTATAAAGAGGAAATTGATGGATTGGAATATCAGATTGAGAAACTCCCAGATGACTGAAGGAAGAGTTGGAAATATAAAAGGAAGTTTAAACATATAAGATAAATAACTAATGCATATCACAAAGGCCTAGTAATTAGAACAGTGCAACTTGACTGAATAACAGGTAAACAGATTGAATGGATTAGGAGTTTAGATGTATAACTATGTGTATGGGAACATAAAAACAATAAATACATTACTGCAAATTAAAAGAACAAGGATACATTGCTCAATCTATAAAAATTGGTTCACAATATGAAAAAAGCCTAAAACTATATCTCTATGTAATACCAAATTGTCATTAATTATAAAAAATAATCTAATTTTAGGCATGTGTCTCCTTCCTATTTTCAGGTAGGAAATTCACCTTTGACCATGGACAGCAGCAAAAGAAAAAATAAAAAATAAGTTAATCCAAAGAGTTCCCTGTAGTTTTTGATCATCAGTATGCACTGTTTCCCTCTAGGAAACCCACAGGTTCACTTCACATGGTTCTCCCAGTTTCTTCTGTCCTGATGCCTCCCTACCTTATAAATCTTTGCCGGGGCTGGCAACCATAAAATGTTTCCACTTCGAGTTTTTGATTCTTCTCTGGAAAACCTCTTCAATGTGGATAACTGTCCCACTGATTGTCCTAATCACAGATCTGCACCTCAATTTGCTTTCTCTGTTCCCCTGATTCTCTTGTTGGCCTAAAAGAAATTCTTTCTGTCCTGTCTCCTTCTATCACTTCTTCCTTCAGGGAAGTTAGACTGATTTATTCAGTAGTTTTGGTTTTAGAAAACAAACGCCAAACAAAGAGAGGGTCCTGCCAACAATTTCTGCTTTTTCTTCCTGCCAAAATTGCCTATGTTAGGAAAAGGAGGCTCAAAACTGTACTACCTATGGCACAGGAAAAAAAAAAAAGAATTAAAGGTGAAACAGCTATACTGATGCCTCAAACCTTTCATAAGGACAAAAAGTTTTAATTTTTTAAAGCTTTTTGGCGGGATTTGCTAAAATATTGTCCGTAGTCCAAGTCAATGGACAGGCAATGAAGGCTAGCAATGTCTTAAAAAGCAATGCATTTTCATTTCATCATGAGCAAGATCAGTAGAACCAACTTATACTCCGTGAGTTTTTGTGAACATGTGTGTGTGTGTGTGTGTGTGTGTGTGTACGTACGTGTGTGTGTGTAAGATGCATAGAGAACTATACTTCATTTTGTAAAGAATATTCTTTCAGCTTATGTTAATTGAGTGTTTTCTCAGATATTGCACTATGTTTTTCTCACTTCAGGCCTTATGAGAAAATAATTTGATGATATTCTATATTAACAAAAAGTAAGCTAGGCTTAAGAAGTTAAGTGAGTTGTCCAAATCATGCAATTTATGTGACAGAGGTAGAATTTGTAACCAACTTGTTAACACCTCTCTTTTATTTAATTTTTGTATTTCAATATTATATAATTACTATGCATTGAATGATTTTGTTCATTGCAAAACTCACATTAAAAGTTAATCGCCAATGAAGCAATGTTGGGAAGTGGGGCCTAACGGGAGGTGTTTATGTCATAAGGGTGGAGTCCTCATGAATGAATCAATGCCATTATACAGGGCTTGAGAAAAGAAGCTTGGTCTCTCTCTGTATCTGCCCTTCTACGTTTCACCGTGGGATGAGACAGCCAATAAGTCTCTCACCAGATACTGACATCTTGATTTTGGACTTCCCAGTCTCTGAAACTGTAAGCCAATGACTTTCTGTTCATTATAAATTACCCAGTATTCAGTAGTCTCTTATATAGCTTTGGCAGCACAAAATGGACTAAAATAATGATACATCAACGGAGCTAGGTTCAAATTTTGGTTTGACAGATTTAGCACACAAGATAAACTCTTCTTTGCTATAAAATGAGGAGAGTCAACTAGGTGACCACCACGCTTACCATAAGAACTACGTCAGAATATACAAACAAATTGTTAAAGCAGTATGATGAGCAATTCCTCTACTTTCTCTGGAGAAACAGAGAAATTATCTCCAAATCATTTTGGTAATGTTTGCCCTTTAAAAAATTAATTTTTGTCTACTTGATCTAAAATCAAAAAATATTAATGAAATATAGTCAAGCACATCACGATGATATTTCATTCCTATAAGATTATAATACTCTATGTTCATTTTACCTTTTCGACATTTAGATATGTTTAGATACACAGATGCCATTGTATTACAATGGCTTACAGTATTCAGTACAGTAACATGTATAAGTTTGTAGCCTGGGAATAATAGACTATATCATATGGCCTAGGTGAGTAGTAAGCTGTGCCATCCAGGTTTATGTAAGTTCACTCTATGATGTTTACAAAATGAAGAAATCGCCTAACAATGCATTTCTCAGAAAATGTCTCTGTTGTTAAGAAATGCACCATTGTAGCTGAACTCAGACAAAAAAAGATGCAAAGCTTTCTAAAAGAAGTTATTGACTACAGTGTTCTTCATTCTTTACTGGCAAACTCTTGCTATGAGCAATTTTTAATAAGTAAGAGCTAAAAATGTAAATATTTCTGGATGACAAATGTATTCATGACAATGAATGCACTGCAAAAAAACTAGTGAAGTGTAGTTAAGAGTACAGCAGAACATTTCTTCCATTTGCCTATCCCAACAGAACTATACACCTTCTCCTCCCTGTGTGTGTGTGTGCAAGTGTGCACGTGCGTGTGTGCATGCATTTGTGCATGCATGGTATACACATGTATGTGTGTGTGTTTGATGAGAAGTTGTTTTATTTGAACCATATAGCCAGAGCAGGACACTTGGCCTCTGAGGGTTGGTTGTTGGGTTCAGATGAAGAAGAGAGAAATGAGAATGAGACCCAGGTCCTTATTCATCTTGTTGCCTAAGTGAGAGCAACTTAGGTTGTTTTTGTTCCTCAAATGACAACCTGTTCTATTAGATTCTCGTTTCAACATTTGGAAGCCTCTCTCATTTTTTTAAAATCCTTTCAGCGTTAAATGTGCTAACAGTCTGGCTACTAATAGTCAAGAATTTTACACTATTGCTTTCCTTCAGTTTCCTATACCTATCCACACTTTTGTAATTAATTTCTTGGTAAATAAACCCTCATCAAATTATTCTAATTTGAGTGTGCCATCTGTTTCTTGTTTGGACCCTGATTGATACAAATAATTTTGTAAACTTCTAGAAATTTGCTTGAATATAAAAGCTTATATTTATATATGTGGGTGTGTACACACATATATAATAATTTTCATCTGAAAAATCAGTAGCATTCTCTGCATACCTCATTTGTTTCCATTAATAAAATATTTGTAAGCTTTTTCATATTAACATATAGAGACTTACTATATTGAAATAGCATAACCTTTAAAAAATAAATAATTTGGAAAGCTATCAGATGAAAGATAAATATTACTATGTATAATGGAAATGCTTATGGTTACAAAAAGAATATAATAAAAAATCTTTTTTTAAAACTTCCTACAATTTCAGATTCTATTGAATGATAATGTAACTAATAAACTAGAAGACTCATGTGTGTGTGTATATATATATATATATATATATATATATATATAGACACATTCTCCTTTTCTTCCAATCCCACAAAACAATTATTTCCTTCAAAGTTAATCCTTACATACCTGTGTAGTAAAACAGAGCACATTTACCACCTCAGTAAAAAATGTATGTTACTTGAAGGTGAAAAATAACATGGAGTTGTATAATTGTAGGTGGGCCTCATTACCCTGAGATGAAAGTGGAATATCTCATATTGAACAACTACAAAACCACTGCTGCTGTCACTAGTAATAGGCCTTTCTGAAAGATGCAGGAGTTTATGCATTGAGTAGATTTAGAAACATTCGTAGGGAGGGAGAGAGACCCATCTTTTGACTCTGAGAATGAGTTAGCAGGGTTTCTATGCCCTTTGTTCAGCTTTCAGGCATCTGCAATCATCGTATTCTGTATGTAGCTGCTTTTTCTCCTTCCTTACTCAGCTTCATGGGACTTCTAAATATATCCACCCACAGGTTTTCATTTTCTTGACATCTTAACTCCCATTGATATGTTTATTGTCAGAGTGTTCTAATAAAAGTCACTAAAAATGCCTTTCCAATTACATAAATATTCTAAAGAAGTATTAAATAACATTAACAAAAGACATAAATTATATTGAAATCTAAAAGCAATAACGTAACCCTGGGGGGGAAAAGTGACATTTTTGCAGAAAATACAACCATATGGCCATGTGAGAAATACTTTTCCTTATTTACATCATTTTATTATTAAATGTTCTGTATGCTATTGTCTGGGGGACTGGAACCACTGTATGTTTAAACAGGTTCAATTCTATTCATTTAATACAATTATAAAATAGAATGATTGTTTATTTCCGAAAAAAAAAATACCATTTTCTCCTTGGCACTCCGTTTCTCTATGAATTCCATCAGCTTTTGGCTAGGAAACGAGTTGTCATAAATGCCCCGGAGCAGTCCGCTTTCTTTTAGTTGGCAATTATCCCTTTCTCAGAGTTTATTTAAGCACAAAGATTTAACAGTCTTGTGGAACCTGTATCTGTGACCACATGGTTCCTTTTACAATTTAAAGCTACATTCACTTTTTTAAGCCAAAGAAGAACGGGCGTACTCTGTTACTGATACTATTGTCTAACTGGAAATCTCTGTCTTAGAACCCATTTCTTATTAAAAACACTGTAATCTTATAGAAGCACAGTATAATACTGGATATAACCCTA
Source organism: Sapajus apella (assembly GCF_009761245.1). Lineage (NCBI taxonomy): Eukaryota > Metazoa > Chordata > Mammalia > Primates > Cebidae > Sapajus > Sapajus apella. Next base: position 17,844,029 of record NW_022436945.1, read on the forward strand.
ATCAAGATTGTAATTCAGTATATACCTGTAATAGAAAAAACCATAAAGTGTTACAAAGACAAAAAAAAAAAAAAAAAAAAAAAAAAAAGAAAAAGAAAGCTATCACAGAATCACAGACCTACACAACTATTATACTAAAATACCTTAAGAAATTTTTAAGCCATGTAAAGGGACAATGATATAAAATACACATTAATTTTACTAGAGAGTCCAGTGTTTTCTAAGGAGCTAAAATGTAAGTACTGCCTAGCCTCTTTGCTTCTGCTGTTTGTTTTAGGATGGATAACTACATAACACATTTGGCCTATCCTAGGCTTTCTGCCTCTGATTGGCTGTTGGGATGAGGATTTGAGATCTGCTTTGAGTTTTGTGGAAAAGGAAAAGGAAGCTGACACAGAAATAAGAATATCAGAGATGGCGAGAGAGTCTAAGGCTTTGAGTCCCTGGTTCTAGTCATTCCTCAGTACCTTTCTATCTTGATATAACATAATAGGTTATTTTTTTCTCAAGCTAGACAGATATGTGTCTGTCATTTGCAAATAGAAAGACAGTGTTGAATACTTATTCATTTCCTCTTGATGCTGTAAAAATTATTACAAACATAATGTCTTAAAAACAACACAAATTTATTATCTTACAGCTCTGATGGTCAGAAGTCTGAGCTAGTTCTCACTAAACTAAAATCAAGGTGCAAGCAGAACTCAGCTCCTTTCTGGAGCCACTATGGTAGAATCTGTTTCCATGAGTTTTCCAGCTTCTGGAGGTCATCCTCCTTCCTTGGCTTATGGCCCCTTTCCTCTCTTTTCAAGATGTGGTAAGGCTGCATTGAATGTGATGTTTTGTCATGATCACATCTCCAGATGCTTCTGCCTCCCTCTTTCGCTAATAAAGATCCTTGTAGTTACAATGAGCCCAATCAAATAATTAGAAGAATTTCTCGGTTCCTTTACCAACTCTATCTTTTAAGAATAGAAGAGCTTCGGCTGGGCATGGTAGCTCTTGCCAGTAATCAACATAGTGAAACCCCATCTCTACTAAAAATACAAAATTTAGCTGGGCATGATGGCACACACCTGTAGTCTCAGCTACTCAGGAGGCTAAGGTAGGAGAATCGCTTGAACCCAGGAGGCAGAGGTTGCAGTGAGCTGAGACCATGCCATTGCACTCCAGTCTGGGTGACAGAGTGAGATTTCATCTCAAAAAAAAAAAATAAAAAAAAAAAAAAGAATAAAAGAGCTTCCTCTAGACCTGGTGAACTCTTTGGTGAGTTAAGTTTCCCCAAATGAACATTGAAGAAAAAAAGAAGCTGCTGTTAAAAGTGAAATTGATTTAAAGGATATTTGGTAATTTGGTAGTATCTGGTAAAAAAAAATGCACACATCCCATGTATTAACCTCCTAAGACTTTCATTTTAAAAAGACACAACATATTGGGTTACATAAAAAATAGAAACTTATTGGCTCACAGTTCTAGAAACTAAAAGATCCAGATCGAAGTATCATCAGAATTGGTTTCTTCTGAGAGCTGTGAGGAAGAATGTGGTCCATGCTTCTCCCCTATTTTCTGGTGATTTGATGGCAATCTTCAATGGTCTTTTGGCTTGTACAAACATCATCCTGTTTTGACCTTCACCATAAGATGTTTTCACTGTATGAAAATGGTGGTGTTCAAATTTCCTCCTTTTTATAAGGACACCAGTCTTACTGGATTAGAGAGACCATGTCTTTAGTTGATTATCACTATGAAAACTCTTATCTGCAAATAAGGTCACATTTGGTGGTACAGGTACTAGGAGTTAAGAATTCAATATATAAATTCTGTGGGAACAAATTTTAACATTTTAACATACATATATATGTGTATATATATATATATATATGTATATTTTAGACAACCATATAGAAATCGTATGTGTTAAGAACCTGGCACTGGCAGCTATTTTTTTACGATGAATTTTTGAAGTTGCTGTAGTTGGAATGCTTCTGTTCTCTCTGAAATTTATGTTGAAACTGAATCCCCTACGCAACATTATTAAGAGGAGGGGCTGTTAAGAGGTGATTAGAGCAGTGAGGGCTGTGCTCTCATGAAGGAGATTAGCAGCCTTATGAAAAAGCTGTAGGGAACCAGCTAGGCCCTTTTTGCCCTTCTGCCTTCTGCCATGTGAGGACACAGCTTTCATCCCTCGGCTATTGAGGATGCAGCAACAAGGCGCCATATTGGGAGTAGCACTCACCAAACACCAAACCTGCCAGCACCATGGTCTTGGACTTCCTAGACTCCAGAATTGTGAAAATATAAGTTTCTGTTGTTTATAAATTAATCAATTTCAGGCGTTTTGTTATAGCAGCACAAGCAAAAAGAAAGAAGTGTTCATTTATTTTTTTCTGATAAACTAGTGCATGCTTTTCCTGATTGTATCATGTAATTGACCAACAAATACCTTATGGACAATGAAATAAAAAAAAAAAAACCTAGATTTAAGTAAGTAAAGAATGTATTCAAATAGACTACTGCAATAAATAGAGGGAGACCATTGCGAAAGGGAGAATACTCTGTGGATAAAATCTACCCATATCTCAAAGTTCAGGCAGAATGGGGCCTTCTTATATAGAGAAGAGGACATTTGGCTAGAAAGCACAGGTGTAGGGAAACCTAATGATCAAGTGGAGTGGCATGATCTAACTGTTGAGCCAGTAATGATTTTCCCTGAAAGTAGTCAGTTCTCAGGAGAGGCCATTAAAGAGGAACTGTTCTGAATTCCAATGCTTGCCTAAGTTTAAAAGTGAATCACGGTCCGGGGACCTATGGAGAGGAAAAAGACAAACTAAAATCAGTTTCCGTCAAGTGAGGAGATATTTTGCTCAGATTGGGTGGGTGAAACAAAGCATAGGAATACAATAGTCTCATAATCTATGGCAGCAGCTGAAAAACTCAGATATTAATGTAACCGATTACAATCTGTAAAACACTTTTTCTAAAAAAATAATTGTATGTGTACCTCTCATGAAAGCAAACTAAACATTATTAACCTAGATTTGCTATTGGCAAATAGCACTGGCTTTATATTATATTAAAGGCGTTAAAATCAAAATAAAAAGAAAGTAATATTTTTCTCAACTATGTCAGTGACAAAATTATTGGCTCAACATCTATTGCAATAACCTTAGTAGAGACTTGAAAAAGATACACTGTGATTATTTTATTTTACTTCATGTCACTTTGAAACACATTTACCATTGTTATATTTTATGTAATAAAAGACATGATGTTATCTTTTAGGCATTGTTGGTTTTATGGAAGGCTGAAAGGAGAAAGAGCTAATTTTGGAAAATGTAAGCCTTGGTTTAAACATGGACATATTTAGTTAAGTAAAAATAGTAAATATTATAATAGTTAAAAAGCAAAACTGAGGTAAATGGAACTACATGAATTTATGTTTGAGGAGGTTCACTTCTCTTCTCCTTCCAAGCATGAGCTCAAAATATTTAACTCAGTGACTGTATTTTCTTTTCTGTTCGAGTTTTACTCTCACAATTAGAAACAATTTTAAATATTAATGAAAGTAATCATTAAGGTATTACCTATAAAAGTTATCAAATTTTATAGAATTTGGAAATAAGTTCAGTGCAAATGAAATTCTCCAATATGAAAAAAATAGGATAGAATCATTCATTCTTTTTTTATAAAACATCTGCAAGAATCGTTATGGAAAACTAAAAAGTATATACAAAGAATGAAAACATTTTACACACACACAAATATATAAAATTTGACAGTTCCTTTTAGAAAAAAATCAGAATATTTTATGTATTCTGTTATATGTAAACTATAACTCTAATCTATTTTCTGCCTTGACCCCAACTTTTGAAATCTTAGCACTATTTCATCATTTTTATTATTATTTGTGTCTTCTCTATCTTCATTACTAATAGGAATAGGCATAAGCCATTATATCATTTTTAACTAGGGAAAACTCTGGCCCTTCATACTTGGCTGCTCTGAAGAATTGTTATATCACATTTGAATCTGAAACGGAATTGCTAATGTTTTATGCTGAAAGAAGTATGAAGTATAGCTCTACTTTTCTCTAAATGATACCTCTTTTATTATGAACCTGAATTTTCCATTTGACAATTGGTTGGTATGTTTGAAGTTAAAGAGGAAATGGTAGCAATAGTACAACAAAAGCTAATTAACACTGAAAAAAAGACCCCACACATTTAATTGTCTAGATTCAGGTCACTTGTACAAATTCCTTATCCCCTGGTATATTTCTTCTTTGGGGCAAAAGCTTTGTAGCTCTGAGTTCTTCTGAATAAGCAAAACAGAAACTGAAGTGGCCTTACAGGGTTTTCCTTATGTGGGAAGTGCCTGTAAGAATGATGAGCAATGGTGCCTTTGAGGTCTCTTGCTAACACTGCAAATAATCTGGCTGAATTAAAAGAGTCTTCAATTAGTGGTTGAGTGCTCAATGTGGCACTCAACTTTAGAGTCCCAGATAATTTCATAGCATCTCTCTCCTTCTGAAGAGCCAAAGCAAGCTTCAGGGACTGGTAAAATACCTTATAGATTTGTTTCTAAAAGATCTATATATGAGATGACTAGCTTAACACAGCAAGTTAAAAGTAGGTCATACTTACTTTTTCATGATAATTAAATTCAACAAATATATGTTAACCACTTTTTATATGTAGTACACTAATAGGTGGTTGGTATCCTAAAATAGTTCAGTTTATTATTCAAATCCAAAAATATAAATATTCCAATAGACACTCAATTCACATTAAATTTTGCAATATAAATACATACAAGATACCAAAGAAAGGCAGACCTGGGGTATACACTAGCCTGAGGAATCAGGGACAGTTTATGGATGAGATGGCACCTGAGGAGAAGCGTAACATTATACAGATAAGTAGCCTTTCAACTACTATAATTTACTTCGTTTGCCATTTTCTTTTTTTCTTTCTTTCTTTCTTTCTTTTTTTTTTTTTTTTTTTTTTTTTTTTTTTTTTTTTTTTTTTTTTTGGTGTGTGTGTATGTGTGAGATGACGTCTCACCCTGTCACCCAGGCTGGAATGCAATGGTGCTATCTTGTCTCTTGTCTCACTGCAACCTCTGCCTCCCAGGTTCAAACGATTATCCTGCCTCAGTTTCCCGAGTACCTGGGATAAGTGCCTGCCACCACACCCAGTTAATTTTTGTATTTTTAGTACAGACAGGGTTTAACTATGTTGGCCAGGCTGGGTCTCAAACTCCTGACCTTGGCCTCCCAAAGTGCTGGGATTACAGGCATGAGCCACTGTGCCCAGCCACCATTTTCTTAATTATTTCTATGACTGCTATACTACAACAAACTCTTCTCATTTATAAATTTATAGTGCATATACCCACTATTGAAGAATGACACTAAAGTTCTATACCATGAAATATCTAGTTTTCCTTAAAAAGTTAAATGGCTTTTTGTTAGAAATACAAGTAATAAAACACCCATGTGAAGCTGGTTTAAATAACAAACATAATTAATTTCAAAGTATTATTCATTCTTTAGAATTTTGTTTTGGTATTGCTGTATTTAGCTTTGTACTTTGAATCTATTTTGCAATATTATATGACACTTCCTTTATTCATATGAATGCTTCAGACCCACATGTCTTTTCCTATGGCCATGAAATGATTTCACCTGCTCTAGTCCACACATTTGTATTGCAAACCATTCAGAAGGAGAAAAAATTTTTCTCTCACTCCAATAATTAAGTATATATTCTGAATATCAAGATAAATGTTACAAATTTGGTCCTCCTTTGAACCAACTCCTTTTGATGGAGGAATGCACAGAGATATCACATACAGTCAAGCTTTGTGGGTTAAATGCATGGGTTTATGCCATTTATTTAGAAGACGCATCAGGATTGGCTTTATGCAATAGGGCCAATAGAAAGAGTAGTAGGTGAAAGCAAATGTCCTACTCCTGGATGATCCTAAGCAACTGTCCAGCCTCTTCACCACAACCTCTCTACCAATTTTCTATTCAATGCCTATTAGTAGGATATTTTCTAAACTTTTATATGTGGAAAGTGATATGATGCTTTGGTCTATGTGAATGTGAAGATTTTAACAGGTCTCCAGTTATGTCACACATGGATTCTATGAACTTAACACTTATATTTAGTATTTTTAAATTGACTTCTGGAGACTCTAGGGGAGAAGCCATTTCTTCTTCCAGCTTCTGATGGCGGCTGGCATTTTTTGGTTTGTAGCTGTATTGCTCCCATCTCCGTCTCTTTCTCTTCTATATGTCTGTCAATTCTCCCTCTACTTTCCTCTTTTAATGACACATATATAGAATTTATGGCTATTTGGCTATTTTCTATTTTTTTTACATTGACAAATAAAATCATATATATACATATGGTAAACAGCATGTTTTGATACATGTACACATTGTGAAATGCCTAAATTAAGTGAATTAACATTGTCAAACATACTGTTTTGTGGAGAGAACACCGAAAACCTGCTCTAGCAATTTCAAGTATACAGCAGATTGTCATTAGCTATAGTGATTATAATTTATAATAGATCCCTTGTATGTATTTCCCGGTCTAACTGAAATTTTGCATTACTTTGGTTAAAATCAAGTGTAGGGTCATTTGGATAATCCAAGATAATCTGCTCATTGCACTTCCATTTCCTATCAGTAGCAGCACTCATAAATATTCATACTCTTCAGTTACTACAACGGACTTATTGTTTCAATGCTGTTTATTTTTAAACTTAAATTTATTTTCCTATCTTCCACTCAATGCACATTTGAGCTCTGCCTCTCTGTTTATTTTAGCTTCCTCCTCTGAGATTGAGAGAATATAGAGGAGGGTGGTAATACATAAACCCCTTACCTGTCTAAGTAAGTCTGTAGTTCAATTTAGATATTAGGTGGCATCTTATATACTACTGCATAATAAATCCTGAAATTGTACCTTTGATCATGATACCATCAATCAATTGCTGCTGACAATATTCTTCAGTAAATATGTACTAAAAAATCGAATCTTGACAAAAAGGAGGCTTTGGTTTTGCCATCACTTTGGCAGGTAATCTAAAATCCCTTGAAATGCCCTGTCTGATAGGATTGTCTGTGTTTGCCTAGAGGCCTTGATAGTCTAACAGTGTAATTTAGAGTAGAAGTTGGCCACAACAAATGGTCTAACAGTGTGATTTACAGTAGGGCCATGGGGTCATGTGATATCTGCTCAAACTCCTGAGAGGCTAGAGACTGAGATCAGCCATGTAGGCACTCAACCACGTTTATGAGAGGGAGCCCCAATTAAAATCTGCACACCAAGACTCAGGTGAGCTTCCTTGGTTGGCAATACCTTTTTATACACACTCTTGCTTGATAGGAAGGTCATGCTATCTTCAAGTTCCTAGGGAGAGAACAACTGGGAAGTTACATGGTTGGAACTTTCCTGGACTGTGCTGTATGCAGTTGCTCCCTTGGCTGCTTTAAATTTGTGTCTTGTAATATAATAAACCACAATAAGTATAACAGCTTTAACCGAGTTCTGTGAGTTGTTCTAGCAAATTAATGAAAATCAGAATGGTCTTGAAGTTCTTTAACTTGTAGTTGGAATCACAACTAAGGGCAGTCTTGTAAACTGGGCTCCCTCTAACTTGGCTGCTCTTCATTCATAAATTTTACATTTCTTAATCCAAAATTTTACCATCTTGTTTTTACATCCAGCCCCAATCTCATTTTCAAGCTTTCCCAGACATACATCCTTAATTCTATACAAAATATTTCAAAATGATTCCAAATCTTTCCTGCTCTAATATATAACTGCAGTAATTTCCCATGTTGGGGGTCACACCTGTTTTAATCTATACCTTGGGTAACTCTTTCCCATTCTAGCTTAGAGTATGCTATGTGATTTTATTTTGCTAGTGGGCAACAGACATTATGATATACGTAGAGACTAGAAAAGTGCTTGCACATATAGACTCATTATCTTGAGGCTTCTAAAACTCCTATGCTGTCTTGTTAATAAGCCTGAGCCAGCATGCTGGATGATAAGACGCATGTGGTGACGCAGTGACCCCTACTTTCCCAGCCGACAGCCTGCCATCCATGAGACCCATGAGTGAGGCCACATTATTTAGTAGTAAGCTGACCTACTGGCTAAACACAGATGCATAAGCAAGCTCAACTGACATTACTTACTCACATCTTAAATCTCAAGAGGAGACTGGAATTGATTAGTCTTAATACGGGACTACATGATTTATAAGGTGCAGGGAATATAAGAAGGATGGTGCATTTCTGGGCCATGATATCATCCAAGAGGTTAACAGTAAATAGGAAAGGAAAGAGCTGACTTCAGTTCTATTGAATGAACAGAATTTATATTCATTGGAAGACATATGGCTCCCTGAATGAAAGAAAAACTAGATAAATTAGTTACTTGTTCATTATAGTTGCTGATGTGTCTTTGGATTTAGATTTATAATTTCAAGAGTATGCTACAGTGCAACATTGTCTCAAGGCAGACATATTAAGAAAACAGGTTGTTTAAAGAGGTCCAGTAGTATTCTAGTTAGATCCATAATCTATTTGTTTTTATTTTTTATTTTTGGCTCCTCTAAATAGGGTCCCAGATTACAACCCTTTAGAGACCAATAGAAAAACAGTGGCTTCTTGTTAATGAACCATTGCATTGGTGAAAACAGTAACAGTAAAATAGATATAATACATTAATGTGTACATGGGTTTTATAGAATGTAATCTGAAACTTATTTTGTGCTTAATATTATAATGCAAACCTTTCTAAAATTTAAATATTCAAGACTATTTCATGGGATCAAATCCTTCTTATGAACAGAATTGTATTCATTTCCAAATTCATAGGTTGAAACCTTAATCCCAATGTGACTGTATTTGGGGGAGGGTTTTTAGCGAGGTAATTAAGGTTAAATAAATTCTTTAGGATGGTTCTCTAATCTAATAGGACTGGTGTCTTTCTAAGTAGAAGGAAAGACAACATTAATCTCTCTGTCCTCACAGCAGTACAAAGTAAAGGCCATGTGAGGATATAGCAAGACGGTGGCCATCTGCAATCCACGCAGAGGGACCTCAAAAGACAGCAAGCTAGCTGGCAACTTGATCTTGAACTTTTAACCTTCAGAATTGTGAAAATATAAATTTCTATTGCTTAAGCCATCCTGTCTGTAGTATTCTGTTATGGCAGCCCAAGCAAATAATGCACTCCCTGTTGGTTAAAATGATCTTTATACTTTTCCCATCATGATTTCTTGCTTTTTACGTATCCAGTGTTACTTTGTTTTCTTGAGAAACTGCATGATACTTGTCCTCATGGAAACTAATTAAAGTTTGTTAATCATTTTAATGAGAACTTTCAGTGAAATATTAAATAATGGAAAATTCATTATCACCAACCCCTTTAAAAATAATACTTTGCTAATCCTTTAGTTATATTTATGTTTGTTTTACATGCTTAAAATTAAATCAATAATTAATACTATTTATTAAATTCCATGTATATTCTTTGTGTTTGGACAAAAATAGAGGGCAAATTGAAATAAACATACATGTCAATGTGTGGTGCATTATATCTCTATGATTTTGCTTCCAATATTCTAGAAAATTAATATCCCACAGGTGAAAAATAATGGTACTACAATATTATCATATGTGTGAGTGAACAAACTGCCACTCCTACATTCACTTTGCCATTTTGTTTATTCTAAAACATATATAATATTGATGAATTGATATATTTAGATCATAAATATGTATCACTGAGGTATCTAGCTAAGACTTTAGTGGGAAAGTGGATGAAATGGGTATAAATTATTTCCTGCTCAGAATGATTAAAACTGTTTTGAATTCATGAGAATCATGCATTATATGAATGAATAAATATTAGATGTTAGAAGACAAATGAATTGTTTATTTATGAATCTGAGTAAAGGGGCCTACAAGAAGGAAAAGAATCTGTGAACTGGTTTATGTGTTAAGACAACAAATGAGATATGGAAAACTTATATTTAAAGATAATTTTTTTTTTAGATGAGAGAAAACTGGAGTCAAGGGATTTATAGATGCTATAAAATGAACAAGTAACTATTTTATAGAAAAAAAGGTATAACTCTGCCTTTTTTTTTGCTGAAATAATAGGAATTTTGCTGAATAATAGGAATTGGGGAGAAATCTGATATTGTAAAACCACACCACTAGTTTCAACCACTCATGTTTTGTTAAAACCTTGACAAGAAAGGCCTATCCCATTAGATCCTGCCTTAGTCCATTTTGTGCTGCAATAACAAAATACCACAGACTGGGTAATTTGTAATTAACAAAAACTTATTGGCTCATGCTTCTGGAGGATGGGGAGTCCATGATTGGGGGTCCAGCATCTGGCAAGAAACTTCCTGCTGAGACATTCCATGGTAGAAGGCCAAACAGAGGGTGAGAGAGAGAGAGACAAAAGTGGGCTGAACTCATTCTTACATAAGGAACCCACTCTTGTGATAAAGGCATTAGTCAAATTCAATGGCATTCTGTTAGTTATTTTTAAATGTATAATTAAATTGTTATTGACTGTAGTCTGCATGTCATGTTATCAAACACTAGGGCTTTTTCTTTCTAAATACATTTTTTGGCAATTAAGTTTTAACATGAGTTTGGAATCAGTTAAACATTCAAATCATCTTATATCTTCTACCATTTATATTGCAATAATCTTTTAAAATATCTATCATTTTTATAACATTAAATATCTGCAAACATTAATGATTAAGATAGAGTTCTTTGTCTTTTCTAAGTACATAGTCTGATATATAATAGGTGCTCAATCAGCATCTACAGAAATGAACTGTAAATCCATCCTGTGAGTAACTAATACTATTTTACCTGTAGATATTGTATAGAGAATGGTATCTTAACAGGATTTCAAAGACTTACATTTAAATAAAGCAAACAACTAAAATCCAAAATGGCGCTAACGAGACATGGGCAACCTACTTTCACTTTTTTAAAATATATTTTTAGTCATTTCAATTTATACGTTTTTGTTTTGTAGTCAATTAAGCCAATTTATTCTGAATTCTGAATGAATGAATTTGTATACTGACAATTGATTTATTAGTCTTTTTTTTTTTTTGAGACAGAGTCTCTGTTGCCCAGGCTGGAATGTAGTGGTGTGATCTCAGCTCACTGCAACCTTTGCCTCCCAGGTTCAAGTGATTCTCCTGCCTCAGCCTTTTGAGTAGATGGGATTATAGGCAAATGCCTCCACATCCGGCTAATTTTTGTATTTTTAGTAGAGATGGGGTTTCACCATGTTGATCAGGCTGGTCTATTGGTCCTTTTAATATATGCTTGTCTGTAAAGAAATATAGATCCCTATTTGTATTCTGAGCTTCTAGCTCTTCTGATGCTGTTGTTAATATGTTAAGTGAATTATCAGCCAGCTGAAGCACTTAAATGTCAGTATCAAGTACTTCGATGGCATTAATTTTTTTAAAAGCTCTGATTATATAATTTGTTTTGACTCTAATTTGCTCTGAGATGCAAACAAATACACTTATTTTTCACAATCTAAATTATAAGTGAATAGAAAAATAGATAATATAACTATATTCAATAATTAAGAAAAAACATATTGATATTTAAAATACACTACAAATAGAGAAAAGACATTCAATATGAAATTTTCTAAACATGTATTTGTCTACTTGTATAACTATATTTCTTTATGAGTAATTAGTTCTAATATATATTTCAGAAAAATCCCCAAGTATTTGAAATATCAAATACTTCACACTAGGTAGCAAGTCCTCTTATGTTAATGTTTCAGAGAATATTGACTGTGTCTGTGTGTGTGTGTGTGTGTGTATGAACAAACTTACTACTTAAGAGGAAAGACTCACTGAACACCTTTTTGTCATATTGTTATTCCATTTCTTTCCAGAATTATCCACATCCAACAGTGGTTATTTATTATTCAATATCATCACTTCTTTATTCAAACCAATATGATTTGAATGCTCACTATAAGCCTTAGGCACTGCATAAAAAGCAGAGTAAAACATTCACAAAATTTGCAAAAGTAACACAAATTAATGTACTTAATATGCATAGTATTGTTTTCATATTTTGAAATATTTTTAAATAATAACAGTCATATATACTTCTAATTTTGACAGCTTTAGAAATTTTTATGAAATATATTTTTGAGATAACCCACCTTAAAACAAATAACTATAGGTAAGACATGTAGTAGGATATATAAAATTCTCATGTAAGAATGGTTCATATGTATATAACATGTATCTATTGTGAGAATACACTGCATGTATTTATATATTGTGTACCCCTATTATTCTTTCGTTTGTTATAAAAATCATGGTGCCACAAAACTTTTAGATATGTCAGTCCAGATGCATACACTTTATTTGTATGTCCAGGAAAGGAATTGCTGACTTAAAGGATACAAAAATTATCTACATTAAATTTTTTCATTTTTTAACTTTAACATTATACCATAATGCCTTTACACTGTTGATGGGAGTGTAAATTAGTTCAACCATTGGCAAAGGCAATGTGGCAATTCCTCAAGGATCTAGAACCAGCAATACCATTTGACCCAGCAATCCTGTTACTGGGTATATACCAAAAAAATTACATATCATTCTACTCTAAAGACATATGCACACATATATTTATTGAAGCACTATTTGCAAGCTATGACTTGGAACCAACTCAAATGCCCATCAATGATAGACTGGATAAAGAAAATGTGGCACATATACACCATGGAATACTACGCAGCCATAAAAAAGAATGAGTTCATGTCCTTTGCAGGAACATGGATGAAGCTGGAAATCGTCATTCTCAGAAACTAACACAGGTACAGAAAACCAAACACTGCATGTTCTCACTCATAAGATGGAGTTGAACAATGAGAACACATGGACACAGGGAGGGGAACATCACATACTGGGGACTGTCAGGGTTTGGGGGGCAAGGGGAGGGATAGCACTAGGACAAATTCCTAATGCATATGGGGCTTAAAACCTAGATGATTGGTTGATAGGTACATCAAACCACCATGGCAAATGTATACCTATGTAACAAACCTGCACATTCTGCACATGTATCATAGAACTTAAAGTGAAATAAAAATAAATAAATAAATAAATAATATACTATAACTTGCTGTTTTTTAAATTGATACATAATATTTTACATATTTACAAGGCACATGTGATATTTTGTTACTTGCATGGAATATGTAATGTTCAAGTCAGGATAATATAAAATGTTCTAATGTGATTTTGAATTATGTTTTCTTGATTAAAAGTTAAAATGAGAATTTTTCATGTATTAGCAAATTATTTATGAATTGAATACTTCCTTGCCTATTTTGGTAGTTTTTCTTATTATTAGTATTCAGAAATTATAGGCATTGAAGTTAGCTTGAATTTTTACTTTGTTTCTATACCGCTTGTGGTATTGAAAACTGCATAAATAGTTATCTGTTTTAGTGTCATTATTAAGCAAATAGTTGTAAGAGATTGGTAAGAATGGTGAGAGAAACTATAGGAAAAGGAGCAGGCCTTCTGAAGGTTCAGAAGGCTCTCTATAGTTTTAGGGGAGAGTAAGCTGAAGGTAACTCTTCTCTCACCCCGAGGCAGAGGGCGAGGGGTAGGTACAAGGAAGTATAGAGAAATTTATCTTAATAGGCTGAACCTTGATCTTCTGTGACTGCTCCCTGAAAGGGGGAACAATAATGTTAATTACCCACAGATTGTGTTGGCTCCAGGCTTTCAGCATTATGTCTGTACTGAATAAAGGCAAGCAGCTCCAGCTGTTTGAGGCTGCTCACTCATTGTCCACTAGTGCTGGGCAGTCCCCTAGCTGCTCTTACACTGCATACCTATGTCTGAGTATTCCTTTAATCTGTCCCTTGGCCAAGGTCTGTGGGACAGACCCCGAAAATAGTGATCATGTCTCAGATCTCATACTATATCAATAATACATCAAATTTCGCTGAAAGCATAGATTGTCTATTATCACTCTATATCATTTCTTCCATTTGTCTATTCATCTATCCCACAGCATCTTGTGAAATGCTCTTATTATTCCAAATGAATGACTCAAATCTTTTCTTGTTTTTCTGCATGGCGAATTTTGTATGTCAGATATCCTTGCCTTATTTGCTTGGTTATTCAGAATAATTTTAAACATATGCACAAATATAGAGCAGGTGTATAGCCCTTATTAACACATTTTGAATACTGAATTATCTTAGAATCCTGGGATAAAGCCCAGGTGGACATACTGTATATTTTAATGTTAATTGTTAGGACTGTGTTGGCTATATGGGGTCTTCTTTGATTCCACATGAAATTTAAAATTGTTTTTTCTAATTCTATGAAGAATGTCAGTGGTTGTTTGATGGAAATACCATTGAACCTATAAATTACTTTGGACAGTATGGCCATTTTTATGATATTGATTCTTCCTATCCATGAGCATAGAATGTTTTTCCTTTTGTTTGTGTCCTCTCTTATTTCTTTGAGAAATGGTTTATAGTTCTCCTTGAAGAGTTCCTTCACATCCCTTGTTAGATGTATTTCGAGGTAGGTTATTCTCTTTGTAACAATTGTGAATGGGAGTCCATTCGTGATTTGGCTCTCTGCTTGTCTACTGTTGGAGTGATGGAATGCTTGTGATTTTTACACATTGATTTTTGTATCCAGAGACTTTGCTGAAGTTGCTTATCAGTTTAAGGAGTTTTGGGGCTGAGATGATGGTGTTTTCTAAATGAAAAAATCATGTTGAGGGAAGGTGTTAATTTCTCTTCCCGGGCCCACAAGAGGCGTGATTTCAAAGGCAAGAACTTCCCAGAGACATGCCTGACCTGCGTTCTTTCATGTCCTCATCGGGGAGCTTAGAGGTCCTTGTCTAACTTATGCTCACCCAGCAAGTCAGACTGCCCAGGTGAGCGACTTTTGTTTAGAAAGCCCAGAAAAAGCTATGGGAAGACTGTGGGCCAAACAACCAATCAGATGTCATTGTCAAAAAATCAATCACTCCAGAGGAAGTTTGAAAGAACTCCTCTCACTGGGCAAGAACTTGAATGGGGCGGGAGTAACTCCCAGATTAAAAGATCCCCTGGCCCTTCACCTGTGCAGATCCCTCCTCTGGATCCCCTCCCACAACATCACGAGAGTTCCCTCTCTCTCTCTACTTCTCTCTCTCTCTCTCTGCCTAATAAATTTCTGCAAAACTCCTTGGGTCTGATATTTACTTGAAAGAACCCGAGGCACCTCCAGGGCCTCTTTCCCCATTCCTAGGGCAGGAGGCCAAGAACCTGAAACAGCCGGTAACAATGCCATCTGCAAACAGAGACAATATGACTTCTTCTCTTCCTGAAGTGTTCCCTTTACCACTGTGTAATTTCTTTGTCTTTTTTGATCTTTGTTGGTTTAAATTCTTTCTTTATCAGAGACTAGAATTGCAACCGCTGCTTTTTTTCATTTCCCTTTACTTGGTAAATTTTCCTCCATCTTTTTATTTTGAGGCTATGTGTATCTTTGCTGTGAAATGAGTCTCCTGAATACAGCACAACAATGAGTCTTGACTCTCCAATTTGCCAGTCTGTGTCTTTTGAGATGGAGTTTCCCTCTTGTTACCCACGCTGGAGTGCAATGGCGCGATCTCGGCTCACCGCAACCTCCGCCTCCCGGGTTCAGGCAATTCTCCTGCCCCAGCCTCCTGAGTCGCTGAGATTACAGGCACACGCCACCATGCCCAGCTAATTTTTTGTAGTTTTAGTAGAGACGGGGTTTCACCATGTTGACCAGGATGGTCTTGATCTCTTGACCTCGTGATCCACCTGCCTCGGCCTCCCACAGTGCTGGGATTACAGGCTTGAGCCACAGGGCCCAGCCCAGTCTGTGTCTTTTAACTGGGGCATTTAGCCCATTTACACTTAAGAATAATATGGTTATATGTGAAATTGATCCTGTCATCATACTGCTATTTGGTTATTTTGCATACCAGTTGAGGCAATTTCTTCATAGTGTCATTAATCTTTATATTTTGGTATGTTTTTGCAGTGGCTGGTACTGGTTTTTCCTTTCCATATTTAGACTTCTTTCAGGAGCTCTTGCAGGGCAGGCTTGGTGGTAACAAAATCCCTCAGCATATGCTTGTCTGGAAAGGATTTTATTTATTCCTTGCTTATGAAGCTTAGTTAGGCTGGATATGAAATTCTGGATTGAAAATCATTTTTTTTCCTTTTTTTTTTTTTCTTGAGAACGAGTTTCACTCTGTTGCCCAGGCTGGAGTGCAGTAGCATGATCTTGGCTCACTGCAGCCTCTGTCTCCCCAGTTCAAGTGATTCTCCTGCCTCAGTCTCCCAAGTAGCTGAGTTACAGGCTCCTGCCACTGTGCCTAGCTAATTTTTGTAATTTTAGTAGAGATGGGGTTTCACCACCTTGGCCAGGCTGGTCTCAAACTCCTGACCTTGTGATCCACCCGCCTCAGGCTCCCAAAGCGCTGGGAGGCATGAGCCACTGTGCCCAGCTGAAAATTATTTTCTTTAAAAATGTTGAATATTGGACCCCATCTCTTCTGGATTGAGGAATTTCTGCTGAGGGGTCCACTGTTAAGTCTGATGGGTTTCCCTTTGTCTCTGGCTGCCCTTAACTATTTGCCCTTCATTTCAACCTTAGAGAACCTGATAATTTTTTGTCTTTGGGTGGATCTTCTTGTGGAGCATCTCAATGGTGTTTTCTGTATTTGCGGAATTTGCATGTTGGCCTGTTTCGCTAGGTTGGGGAAGTTCTCCTGGATGATATCCTGAAGCGTATTCTCCAGCTTGTTTTCATTCTCCCCATCTCCTTCTGGCACTCCAATCAATTGTAGTTCTTGTTATTTTTATAAAGTCGCATATTCCTTGAAGGCTTTGTTCATTCCTTTCCATTCTTTTTTTCTCTAGTCTTGTCTGCCTGCCTTATTTCAGCAACATGCTCTTCAATCTCTGATATCCTTTATTCTGCTTGTTCAGTTCGGTTGTTGATACTTGAGTATGCTTCATGAAGTTCTTATGCTGTTTTTCAGCTCCATCAGGTCATTTATGTTCCTCTCTAAACTGGTTATTCTAGTTAGCAATTCCTCTCACCTTTCATCAAGGTTATTAGCTTCTATGCATTGGGTTAGAACATGCTCCTTTAGCTCAGTTTAGTTTTTTATTACCCATTTTCCAAAGCCGAGTTCTGTCAATGTGTCTATCTGATTCCCCGTCCAGTTATGTTCCCTTGATGGAGAGACACTGTGATCATTTGGAGGAGAAGAAACACTCTGGCCTTTTGGGTTTTCAGTATTTTTTGGTTGACTCTTTCTTATCTTCGTGAGTTTGTCTAGTTTCAGTCTTTGAGGCTGGTAACCCTTGGATGGGGTTTCTGTGGGGACGTTGTTGTTGTTGTTGATGATACTGTTGTTGCTTTCTGCTTGTTTTTCTTTCAATGGTCAGGTCCCTCTTGTGTACGGCTGCTGCAGCTTCCTGGGGTTTCACTTCAGATCCTATTCATCTGATTCACTCCTGTACCTGGAGATGTCACTCAAGGAGGCTGTAGAACAGCACAGATGGGTGATTACTCCTTTCTCCTGGACCTTTGACCTTGAGGGGCACCAACCTGATGCCTGTGGGATTGCTCCTGTATAGGGTATCTGGCAATCCCTGTTGGAGGGTCTCACCTAGTTGGGTGGCATGGGGAACAGGACCAGTTTAATGAAGCCTTTGTCCCTTGGTTGAGGGGGTGTGCCTTACTGGGGGAAACCCACTCTTCTTGGCTGCCTGCATTCTTCAGAACAGCTAGAAGAGGCTAAGTCTTGCTGTTCCACAGAGACTGCAGCCACTCCTTTCCCTAGGGCCTCAGGCCCAGAGAGATCTGGGTTCTGTCCCTGAGCCTCTGGCTGGAGTTACTGGAGATCTTGGTGGAAAGCCCTGCCAATGAGGAAGGATGGTTCAGGGTTGGGCCTGAAGAGGCATTCTGGCTGCAGACTGCCACAACAGGTATGTTGGGCTGTGGGGGACAAGTCTTGAAACCAAGCCATTCAGCCTTCCTGGCTCCAGCAGGGGAAATTCACAACCTGAAGCTATAGAAATGGAGGCTGTCTTTCCCTCTCCTAGGGAGCTTAGTGTGTTAGGCAGTTGTGAGTCTCAGTGCTAGCTGCTGTCCCTCCCCTAAGGAGCTGCAATGGCTTAGACAGCAGGCAGCCACAACAGGTGCTGGTCCCACTGGGAGTTCTGTAGTCATAAGCACATTTTAGCTGAGAGGCTGTAAGAATCTGCACCTTCCAGGGTTGGGGTGCTAGGCTCTGCTGGCATGAGTTTGCAATTGGGATCTTCCAATCTGTGGGTAGCACAGTTCCCTGGAAAAAGCACAGTTTCTCAGCTGGTTAGCATGCTCACTCACTGCCTCCTTTGGCTGGGGGCAGAGGGCTTTCCTACCCCATGTGGCTCTTGGTGGGCTGCTGAACTACACTGTTCTTCCTTCTCTCCATGGGTAATGTCAGCCTCCTAGTCGGCTCTGATGAGAGAACCTGGATACCTTGGTTGCCAGTGAAGGATTCACATGCTTGTTATGGTGTTTTCTGATGGGAGCCTCCTAACACTGCTGTTTCTAGTTGGCCATCTTGGCCCCACCTCCCCATATAAGTCCCGCATGCTAACCATGTGCACCACTGGAGCCCCTAAGAAACTCTTTTCCTCATTCAAATACCTTTTCTTTGTTCATGTTGTGTACATATGAAGATTTTGGCATAGAAATTAATTTACTTATTTTAAAAATGTGAGAGAAAGAGATAGAGGGAGACTTTAAATACCAAGAACAATGCCTGAAACATATTTGGTGCTCAATAGTGGTTGAAAATAAAATTAACAAGTCATGAGACAAAAAGACTAGAAGAATGAGCAGAGAGAATTGAGGCCTGTTTATTTCAAATAGAGTTCACACTTCATTTAGTAGAGATGAACTATTTAAAGGCAATTGAATTTTCCTGATTATTAGTGATGTCGAGCATCTTTTCATAGCCTTGCTGGCTGTTTGTATATCTTCTTTGGAGAGTTGTCTATTCATGTCCTTAGGCCACTTTTTGATGGGATTATTTGTTTTTTCCTTGTTGATTTGTTTGAGTTTATTGTTGTTTATTAGTATATTTAGTAGAATAGTCCTTTCTCAGATGTATAGATTGTGAAGATTTTTTTCCCACCCTGTGGGTTGTCTGTTTACTCTGCCTACTGTTCCTTTTGCCATGCAAATGTTCCGTAGTTTAATTATGTCATGGCAATGTGTCTTTGTTTTTATTGCATTCGCTTTTGGGTTATTGGTCAAAAAATGACAATCAAAACCACAATGCTATACCACCATACTCCTGCAAGAATGGCCATAATAATAATAATTTTCAAAAATAGTAGATATTGGTATGGATGTGGTGAACAGGGAACACTTCTACACTGCTGGTGGGAATGTAAGCTGTACAACCACTATGGAAAACAGTGTGGAGAATCGTTAAAGAACTAAAATAGAACTACCATTTGATCCAGCAATCCCACTACAGAGTGTCTACCCAGAAGAAAAGATAAAAGATACTTGTACACAAGTTTATAGCAGCACAATTCGCAATTGCAAAAATGTGGAACCAACACAAATGCTTATCAATCAAAGAGTGGATAAAGAAACTGGGGGTATATTTTATATATATATATATATATATAAAATATATATATAATATATTATATGTATATATATACATATTATATATATATATAAATCATATATATATATGATTATAATATATACTGGGATATTATATTATACTGGGATATATAATATTACAATATATGCTGGGATATATATGTCCCAGTATATATTGAAATATCATATATATTATGTAATGGAATACTATTCAGCCATAGAAAAGAATGAATTAATGGCATGCACAGTGTCCTGGAGGAGGCTGGAGACTATTATTCCAAGTGAAATAACTCAGAATCGGAAAACCAAGCATCATATGTTTTCACTCATAAGTGGGAACTCAGCTATGAGGGTGCAAAGGCATAAGAATGACACAATGGATTTTGACATCTCACGGGAAAGGCTGGGAAGGCTGTGAGGGATCAATGACTACAAATAAAGTGCAGTGTATACTGCTCAGGTGATGGGTGCACCAAAATCTCACAAATCATGACTAAAGAAATTACTCATGTAACCAAACACCACCTGTTGCCCGATAACCAATGGAAATAAAATTAAAAAATTTAAAAAAACAAATGGCTAGAGATGACATGGCCAGATTTTTATTTCATGTGTAATACTCTGACGGTTTTCATGGTAGATGAACTTGAAGGGTAAATGATTAAGATGCTGTTATGATCATCTTGTTTAAATTTTGATCACCAAATGTAAGTCCAGGAAGTTTGAACAGTGAATAGGGTGTGCACTCTATCCATATATACTCACACACATGTACAGATAACATGTGTAAATAGGAATTATAATGGCTGTACTTGCTATTTGACTGAATTTAGGAGATAGGAGGGAAAAAATGAATCCGAAACCTGCGCCAGTGTTTTTTAGTTAGAGTAACAAACGACAGATAGTGATATTACCAAACAGAAATATATGGCAGCAAAATCAGAATAAAGGCATTACAAATTCTAGTTGGGACATAGTGATTTTGAGATAAACTACACTAACTAACCATATCCTACAGGTTATAAGGCTCAAATTAAGATTAGTAATGGGAAGTCATTTTAAGAAATTTAAGACACTAAAATAATTTAGGTACATGAAAGATATCATGACTTTTTGCATCATCAAAGGGAACTATGTAAATGAGAAGAAATGAAAGTTACTTTTTTTTTTCAAGCGGACAGAATGTACCACAGAGGTAAGATGTATTGTTTAAAATACATTCAGATGAAGACTATACATAGATAATTATTTTTTGTATAATTAATATATATGTACATGCATACACAAACACATATTTTAGGCCTTAAGGCTCTGTAAATCTGTGTTTTAGGCCAATATGTTTTAATATAAACCACTTTTCAAGTCTAGATTATTTTATCATAAAATCTAGTTCATAGATTTGTTTAGTTTCAACAAATCGTAGTAACATTCTCTATGGGAGATACTGACTATGCCAAAAGTACCACACTTTGAAGAAATGCCATCAGACTACACCGATGGTAAAAATCATAAAATATTATTGTCAAAATTCATCATCATATCTATTGTAAACACGTGACAGCATATGAGATTGGCAGTTCACTCTGACAATGCAAGGAATTGCTGTTAATGGTATAAAGCCAGGGACGTTTCAACCACAATGAATGTAGAATTTTATGTGATAAAATGTCAGCAGTTTTGAGAGTTTGCTATTAAAATAAATAACAATTCGAGGTTTACAGTTAGAAAGCATTTCTATGACGAGCTAACAGGTTAACAAATGAGTGACTCTGGCCATATAGATATGTTTCTCTATCTATATTTAGTCAGTTGTGTGGAATAGACTCACAAGCTGAGGAGAAAGTTTGTACTAATTGATTTTGAAACATTTCTAAATCTCATTTCTGGCACTGTCTTTGATTATTTTTCATGTCCAATTGTAACTTCAGTTATTTTATTATGTTTTACATTTTTTACAAAGAAATGAGTATTTTCTAAAACTAGATTGGAGAAAAAATAATATTACTAATATGTATGTGTCAATATGCATATATGTGCATCTATATACACGTATATATGCATATATATGTATGTGTATATATGTGTACACATGTTTTTACATATATATAAAGTATTTTTACATATATATAAAGTATATATGCGTGTGTGTATATATACATATATGGCAGTTCATACCCTATATAATATATAGGGTAGTTTATCTCAAAATCACTATACAAGGCACATATATATATATACATATAAATATATGTGTGTATATACATATTTATGTATATTATATATAGTCCCCTCTCTTGACTTTAAAGGGAGAATTTCTGCCTTACAGAGCAACACTACAAAGAAATACATAAGAAACAGATGAAATCATAATATTTCTATTTTTATTATTTTATTAATCAACTACTGGACTGAGATGGGTGTCGTAACAGTGCCCAGAAACTCTTGGCTGCTACTCAACAGGAGATAGATTAAATATTATCTAAATTCCTTAAAATACATAAGATGAGTTCTGCTCTGCTCTATTGGGAACAGTAACATTCTAAAATTCTTAATATTTTTAAGATTCATAAACTATTTTCTAAAACATGTAAAAAATTATTATTTTGGAATTAAATTACAAATTTGATTATACTTAAAATTGTTTTTGAGCTTTAAAGTCTAATTTTTAAACAACATAAATTTAGAGTCAGGTTAAATAAGCAAGTAAAAAAGGTGTAAGACGAAAATGGTTAATTGCATGTGTTATACTGGCGATTTCCCAATTATACAAATTTAAAACCAAATAATTATTTGATTGTTTTTTCTTTTCTAGGAAATTTTGAAAATCGAAACCAGTGATCATCTTTGCAAAACAAAGAACCTGCTATATATTTAGTCAATAAGTAAAGAATGACTGGCTACAGGTTTTGTTTTGTACATTTATTTCCCCAGCTGCATTTACAAGGTTTTCTTTGAAATTGCAATAAAATGAGATGGTCTCTTGGCAGAGAATAAAGAAAATAGTGTTTTCTCTTTTTCATAATGGTCCAGCAGTGCCATGCACTCTGTATAAGTAGACTCTGAATTGCAAAAAGATGAAGTCACAAAGGAAAGCTTTCCTATGGTGAGGATATAATCTATTTCAGCAGGTTCCAATATGATAGGAAGTGGCCTGTATGTGTGCACAAGGGAGTGGAGATTTGGGGAGGTGCTAAGGGAAGAGTTGCTAGAAAATGTGCACATTGGAAAAAAAATAGGGGGAAGAAGATGAACTTTGAAGAACTTTGAATATTTTCCCTTTTCAAAGATTCTTTCCATTGTACTCCTACATAAACTTCTGCTACATTTTTCAGGCTGTGTACAAGAAAATTGAGCATGCCAAACTTATGAATCTAATCAGAAAAAGTGCCTAGCCCAAAACAGGACCTCACACTAGCTCCCACAATCATTCCTCATCAGAAGGGAGTTCCAAGCTTCATCTTCACTTCTTTTGGGCTTGGGTATTCAGATATTTGTGTTTGGGAAGAAAGGCTCCTGACTGGCTCTTTTGCAGCAAAGTCTACTATTCTTAAATACTGTGCTAGAAAATCCACTGATTTTTAGCTACTGGATGAGTTTAAAGTTGTGCTTCTCAGATCTCATTAACTCTTGTCATCTAAAGTTGGATTAAGGGGAGAAAGAGTTACTTTACCAAACTGACATGAGTCCTATCACATATCTGTAGTTTCTGCTCAAAGATTGAGGCTCAACAGTGAAAGTACAGTCTGTCCTGGAGGAAAGAATGGGGAAATGACCTCATTAAAACTACCAGGAAGACAGTAATGAACACACGTTATTTCATTCTGGTTTGGGCAACGTATCAACGACAAAGAAAAAAAAAAAAAAAAAGATCTTGCAATAGTTGTAGAGTGGGGTGAAGGGATGCTGGGTGGAGGTTAGCAGCTTGTTTGACAAAAAAACACACAAACAAACAAACAAACAAAAAACCCGGAATTAAACAGACTGTAAGCATACACCCACACCCATACACACAACATTTTCTCAGTATAGAGATTGCTCTAGTGATTTAATACATATTTATGAACATGTTTCCTTTTTGAGGGTAAGTAAAAACTGAGAAAAGAAAAACACACACACATAACAAGATAACATGATTGTAAACCAAAAATAAAATTCTAAGGCCCCTCAACCATCTGAGTGGACTTCCGCTTCAGCCAGGGCTCTTTTAAAATTTAACATAAGAGACTGTTTCAGGCCATGATGAGAAGTGGGGTTCGACATGCCTCATTACCCCTCTCTAATATTAACCTCAACACAGACTTTAATTCTGATAAGAAACATTTTACAACCTGTTTTCTCTGAAGCCTACTACCTGAAGCTTCCTCTGCAAATAAGGACTTGTGTCTCCATAATTCTTTATCTTAACCCAGAGATATTCCATTTTGTTGACAACAGGTCTTTAGACAAATTCAACCAATTGTCAACTAGAAAATACTTAAATTTCCCTATATAGGCTGAAAGCCCCCATTTCCAGTTGTCCTGCCTTTCTGGATGAAACCAATGTCTTTCATAAATGTATTTGATTGAAATCTCATGTTTCCCTAAAATGTATAAAACCAAACTGCACCCCAACCACCCTGGGTCACATGTTCTCAGGACCTCCTGAGGATTGTGGCACATGCCATGGTAACTTATATTTGTCTCAGAATAAACCTATTCAAGTATTTCACAGAATTTGACTCTTTTCATTGGCATAACACAGTTAAAGCTTTAACTAAGTATTTTTCAATATTCTTGTCCTCAGAAAATATAAGAAAATAACATTTACCAGAATCTTTTTTTGTTTTAGGTCTGCTTTATTTTTTTTTGTTCCTTCTTCCCCTTTGAACAATAAACTTACTCTTTTTATACTATAGTTTTCATTAAAAGAACCCTACATATTTATCCAAGTATAATCAATAAATTATTCTTAGGGGGATAGCCTGGCAACATGGGGGGTAGGAGCTATGACCAACTTGAAGGTTCCACTCAAACAGACAGAGCAGTGTGTGAAGACCCACATCATGAACTTCGGCTCCAAGAACTACTGTAGAAACATACCAGGAAAGCCAAGAGAACCCACAGACTCTTTGAAGGAGGTGGTCTGCCTCTGCAGGCTCCGTGAGACAGCTGAGGAACTGTGAGTTCATTTGCTTTCTCAGTTGAGAGGGCTAGAGCCTGGGGCAAGTTCTCAGCATTACTCACTGGCTACTTGGAAATAAACTCAGTGCTGGTGGGGGGAGGAAAGGACATGGTGGCAGTGACACTGGACTTTTGTGATGTGGGTTTTGTGGGAACTGGTTGAGGCCTGTGGCTGCTGGCTTTCCCCCACTTCCCTGGTGATCTGTGTGACACAGATCACAGAGACAGCCATAATCCCCCTGGGAACATAAATCCATTGTCCTGGAAGGCACACCTCTACCCTCCAAGGCAGCCACAGCAAGCCCCACCCAAGGACAGTCTGAGCTCAGACACACCTAATCCTGCCCCAAACTGAAGGTCCCTCTCTACCGGCACTAGTAGCTGAATGCAAAAGACACAAATTTTAGGGAGCTCTGTGGCCCTGCCCACCACCTGATCCTCCCTATATAGCTGCAGCTGATGCAACTTGAAAGCACCACCTCCTGGCTTGAGGTCAACCAACACAAAACCAGCACACTTAACAAAAATACAGCCAAGGACCCTCAGAGAGTCCACTTCACTCCTCTTCTACCCTCACTGGAGTAGGTGCTGGTACCCACGGCCAAGAGAGCTGAAGATGGATCACATCATAGGACTCTGCAGACACTCCCCAGTACTGGCCCAGAGCCTGGTAGCTCTGATGAGTGGCTAGATCCAGAAAAAAATAACACGCACTGCAGTTCTGCTCTAGGAAGCCCCAACCCTAGAGGAAAAGGGAAAACACCACATCAAGGGAGCACCACTGTGGGACAAAAAAATCTGAAGAGTAGCCCTTGAGTCCCAGATTTTCCCTCTAACATAGTCTACCCAAAAGAGAAAGAACCAGGAAAATAATCTGGGCACTATGACAAAACAAAGTTCTTTAACACCCTCAAAAGATCACCCTAGCTCACCAGCAATGGATCCAAAAGAAGACAAAAATCTCTGAATTGCCAGAAAAAAAAAGACCAATCAAGGAGGCACCAAACAAAGGTGAAGTCCAATTTCAAAAAAGAAAAAAAGACACAGGATATGAATGGAAAAATCTCCAGTGAAATAGATAGCATAAACAAACAAAAAAAAATCACAACTTCTGGAAATCGAAGACACGCTGAGAGAATTGTAAAATGAACTACAAAGTCTCAGCAACAGAATCAAACAAGCAGAAGAAGAAACTTCAGAGCTCAAAGACAAGGCTTTTACGTTAACACAATCCAGAAAAGACAAAAACTAAAAATAAAAAAATATGAACAAACCCTCCAAAAAGTTTGGGATTACATTAAAGGACCAAGCCTAAAATAATTGGTGTTCCCAAGGAAGAAGAGAAATCTAAGTTTATGTTTTGAAAGCATATTTGAGGGGATAATTGAGGAAAACTTCCCCAGCCTTGTTAGAGATCAGACATTCAAATACAAGAAGCTGAAAGAACACGTGGGAAATTCACAAAAAGATCGTTGCCTAGGTGCATAGTCCTCAGGTTATCTAAAGACAAGATGATGGAGAGTGTCTTAAGAATTGTGAGGTAAAAACATCACGTAATCTATAAAGGAAACCTATCAAATTAAAAGCAGTTTTCTCAGCAGAAACTCTACAAGCGAGAAAACATTGAAGTCATATATTTAACCTCCTTAAAGAAAATAATTATCAGTCAGGAATCTTGTATCTAGGGAAACTAAGCTTTATAACTAAAGGAAAGGTAGTCTTTTTCAGACAAACAGATCCTGAGAGAATTAGCCACTACCAAACCAGCACTACAAGAACTGCTAAAAGGAGCTCTAAATATTAAAACAAATTCTCAAATAACACACAAAAAAGAATCTTTTCAAAGCATAAATGTCACAGGACCTATAAAACAAT
The DNA here is from genome assembly GCF_009761245.1 of Sapajus apella. Classification (NCBI taxonomy): domain Eukaryota; kingdom Metazoa; phylum Chordata; class Mammalia; order Primates; family Cebidae; genus Sapajus; species Sapajus apella. Next base: position 17,870,852 of record NW_022436945.1, read on the forward strand.
AACACAAAAAACAATAACAACATGGTATTCAGGCAACAAAAAGCACAGTGAACAAATAGTGCTTCACATCTCAATACTAATGTTCAATGTAAATTGCCTAAATGCTCCACTTAAAAGATACAGAATGGAAGACTAGATAAGAACTCACCAACCAAGTATCTGCTCTCTTCAAGAGACTCACCTGACATATAAGGACTCACATAAACTTAAAGTAAAGGGGTAGAAAAAGATATTCCATGCAAATGGACATCAAAAGCGAGCAGGAGTAACTATTTTTATATCAGACAAAACAAATGTTAAAGCAATGGCAGTTAAAAAAGACAAAGAGGGACATTATATATTGATAAAAGAACTAGTCCAACAGGAAAATATCACATTCCTTAGTACACATGTACCTAATACTGGATCTCCCAAATTTATTTTTTTAAAAATTGCTACTAGACCTAAGAAATGATATTGACAGAAACAATAATAATGGGGGGTTTCAATTACTCCACAAACAGCACTAGATAGGTCATTAAGACAGAAAGCCAACAAAGAAACAATGAACTTAAACTGTATCCTAGACTTAGAACTTAGATACTTACAGAACATTCCACCCAACAACTGCAAAATTTGCATGCTATTCATCAGCCCATAGAACTTTCTCCAAGATAAACCATATGATAGACCACAAAACAGTTCTCAATAAATTTAAGAAAATTGAAATTAAAGCAAGTATTCTCAGACCACAGTGGAATAAAATTGGAAATCAACTCCAAAAGGAACACTCAAAACCACGCAAATACAGGGAAATTAAATAACCTGCTCCTAAATGATCAGGTCAACTATAAAATTAATATGGAAATTAAAAAATTCCTTGACTGCATGATAATAGTCACACAGCCTATCAAACCTGTGAGAAGCAGCAAAAGCAGTGCTATAAGGAAAGTTCATAGCTGTTAATGCCTACATAATAAAGTTTGTAAGAGCACAAAGAGACAAGCTAAGGTCACACCTCAAGGAACTAGAGAAATAAGAGCAAAGCAAACCCAAATCCAGCAGCAGGAAAAAAAAAAAAAATCAGAGCAGTATTAAATTAAATAATAAAAAAGATAAATGAAACAAAAAACTGATTCTTTAAAAAATAAATAAAATTGATATACCATTAGTGAGATTAAGAAGAGGGAAAATAAAAATAAGCTCAATTACAAAAGAAACAAGAGATATTATAACCATTAACACAGAAATACAAAAGATTAGTCAAGGCTACTGTGAACACCTTTATACGCATAAACTAGGAAATTCTAGAGGAGATAGATAAATTCTTGGAAATATATAATCCTCCTAGATTAAGCTGGAAAGAAATAAAAATTCAGTGACATTAAAATAGTAGTTAAAAAGTTACCAATAACAAAAAAAAATGTCTATAACCAGACAGATTCACAGCTGAATTCTAACAGATATTCAAAGAATTGGTAACAATCCTATTGGCACTATTCCAAAAGATATAAAAAGAAGAAATCCTCCTTAAATCATTCCATGAAGCCAGTGTCACCCTAATACCCAAACCAGGAAAGAACATAACCAAAAAAGAAAGCTACAGACTAATAGGCCTGGTAAACATAGATGCAAAAATCCTCAACAAAATAATAATGAACTGAATCTAACAGCATATCAAAAAGATAATCTACCATGATCAAGTGGGTTTTATACAAGAAATGCAGTGATAGATTAATGTATGTAAGCTAATAAATGTAATACACCACATAAACAGAATTAGAAACAAAAATCACATGATAATTTCAATAGATTCAGAAAAAGAATTTGACAGCATTCAGCATTGCTTTATGAGTAAAACTTGAGCAAAATCAGCATAGAAGGGACATTTCTTAAGGTAATAAAAGCTGTCTATGGCAAACCCACAGTCAACACTAAACTGAACGGGAAGAGTTGAAAGCATTTCCCCTTTTAACTGGAATAAGACAAGGATGCCCACTTTCACCACTTCTTTTCAACATAATACTGAAAGTCCTAGCCAGAGCAATCAGGCAAGAGAAAGAAATAAAGGGCACCCAAATTGATAATGAGGGAATCAAACTGTCATTGTTCACTGATGACATGATTGTATACCTACAAAATGCTAAAGACTCATCCAAAAATCTCCTATAACTGGTAAATGAATTTAGGATACTAAATTAATGTACAAAAATTAGTAGCTCTGCTATATGCCAATGGTGGGCAAGGTGAGAATGAAATCAAGAGCTCAACCACTTTCACAATAGCTGCAAAACAAAAAACAAAAACAAAACACTTAGCAATGTACTTAACCAAGGAGGTGAAAGACCTCTAAAAGGAAAAGTAGGGAACACTGCCGAGTGTAAACACATTCCGTGCCCATGGATGAGTGGAATCAAAATTGTGAAAATGCCCACACCACCAAAAGGAACCTATCAATCAATGCAATTTCTATGAAAATATCACAATCATTCTTTACAAAACTAGAAAGGAGAAATCAAGAATTCTAAAATTCATATAGAACCAGAAAAAGACACATAGCCAAAGCAAGATTAAACAAAAAGAACAAATCTGGAGGCATTACATTACCTGACTTTAAACTATGCTATAAAGTCACAGTCACCAAAACAGCATGGTTCTGGTATAAAAGTAGACATGTAGACCAATGGAACAGAATAGAGAACCCAGAAATAAAGCCAAATGCTTACATCCAACTGATCTTTGACAACGCAAACAAAAACATAAAGTGGGGAAAGGACACCTTGTTCAACAAATGATGCTGGGATAATCGGTAAGCCACATGTAGAAGAATAAATCTGGATCTTCATCTCTCATCTTATACAAAAATCAACTCAAGATGGATCAAAGACTTAGACCCAAGACTTGAAACCATAAAAGTTCTAGAAGATAAAATTGAAAAAAAACCTTCTAGATATTGGGTTAGGCAAAGACTTCATGACCAAGAACCCAAAAGCAAATACAAGTAAAACAAGATAAATAAATAGGAATTATTTAAACTAAAATGTTTCTGCACAGCAAAAGAAATCATCAGCAGAGTAAACAGAAAACCCACTGAGTGGGAGAAAATCATCTCAATCTCTTCATCCATCAAAGGAGTAACATCCAGAATCTACAAAAAACTCAAGCAAATCAGCAAACACAAAAGAAACAATCCCACCAAAAAGTGAGCTAATGACATGAATAGACAATTCTCAAAAGAAGATATATAAATGGCCAGCAAACATAAGAACAATACACTCAACATCATTAATTATCAGGGAAATGCAGATCAATGTGATATTACTTGGCTCCTACAAGAATTGCCATAATAAAAAAAAAAATAGATGACGTGGATGTGATGAAAAGGGAACACTTTTACACTCCTGTTGGAAATGTAAACTAGTACAACCACTGCGGAAAACAGTTTGGAGATTCCTTAAAGTACTAAAATTAAATCTACCATTGCATCTAGCAATCCTGCTACTGGGTATCTACCCAGAGGAAAATACGTCATTATAAGAAAAAGATATCTACACATGAATGTTTATAGCAACACAATTTACAATTGCAAAATATGGAACCAGCCCAAATGCCCATCAATCAATGAGTGGATAAAGAATAATGTGGTATATAAATACTAATATGCTTTGGCTGTGTCCCCACCCAACTGTCATCTTGAATCAGAGCTCCCATCATTCCTATATGTAGTAGGAGGGACCCAGTGGGAGGTACTTGAATCATGGAGTGGGTCTTTCCCATGCTGTTCTTGTAATAGTCAATAAGTCTCATGAGATCTAATGGCTTCATAAATGGGAGTTCCCCTGTATAAGCTCTCTTATCTGCTGCCATGTAAGTTGTTCCTTTCCCCCTCATTTGCCTTTCCAGGCCTCCCCAACCATGTGGAATTGTGAACTTACTAAATCTACTTCCTTTATAAAGTACCCAGTCTTAGGTATGTTTTTATTAGCAGCATGAGAACAGACTAATACATGTACTGTGGAATACTACTCGGCCATAAAAAGGAATGAAATAATGGCATTTGCAGTAACCTGGATGAAACTGAAGACCATTATTCTAAGTGAATTAACTCAGGAATAGAAAACCAAGGTCATGTGTTCTCACTCATATGTGGGAGCTGACATATGAGGATTCAGCGAAAAGGATGGGAGGGGGGTGAGGGATAAAAGACAACACATTGGGTACAGTGTACACTGCTAGGGTGATGGGTGCACCAAAAATCTCAGAAATCACCACTAAAGAACTTATTCACGTAACCAAACATCAACTATTCCCCCAAAAACCTATTGAAATTTTAAAAAATTGGATACATGAAAGTGCATTAAAAATATTTTGAAAACATGAAATTAGATTTTTATGTTTACACAAACACACATTAAGTCTATTCATATTGGATAGACATAATGGCTTCTTTGTAAAATTTAAAGGATTTAGAAATGCGCTGGCTTATTTTACATAGATAGTACTTTTAAAAATTGATTTTGAACAAAAACCATCATATAAAAGATTCTTGTGAAGTTGGGACCCGAGATTTCAAACAAATGCACTTTTCTACATTTTTGTATAAATGAAAGGTTTTCATTGTGATTCAAACTGAAATTTTTAAAAGGTGACTTAAGAGTTACCTTTTGATTTTGTAGGGAGAGCTCTCTTTGTTACCACAGCCTTAAAGAGCTCCTGTTCCATAAATCTGACAGTTATCTGCATTACAACTAAGCTTAACCATTTGGAGTTTAAAACTCCACTATTAGTCTGCCCTGGAGTCACTCTGGGATGAGTCAAATGGTCAGACACTATCTCATTGGAAGAGAAAAATGATCATGTCTGAGTACCAGGAATAATAATTTTAAAAATAGATCTAATTCATTCAACATTTCAGTGATGGCCAAGTGACGCATGCTGAAAGAGCTCAACCTCTACAGCTGGAAACTTACCTCTTTGGGAAGATGTAGCAATGCAAATTTGTTGAAGATGAATGTTATATCACTTTTCTGGAATGAATGAAATGTCTAGCCAAACAGAGACACTTCAGAAATGTTAATAATTGTGACCCTGTTTTTTCTTAACCATTCAATTCTCTTAACCAAACAAAAGCCACTACAATATCCCACCTATTCCCCTCACGCATGTCTATTCTTGGTATTAAAATTTACGTTTTGACATTTAAATATTAACTATAACTATCCATATTTTATCTTCTTTGGGCAATTACATTTGCATATTGGTGAAGAATTATAAAAACAAGTGGACAAAAAAATGGTTTAAACAAAAGTTGTACAAACATACATATGTAAAAGAAGAGATTATTATAACTACATAAAATAAATAACGTAATATCTTCTATTTATACTTTCTCACCAGGGAAATAGATTAAGTGTTGAGGACAGAATCAACAAAAACAATATTATATGATACTACTGGTAATATCTCTGGTGTTTCCTAATTGGTTGCATTTCAAACCATTTCCTAAAATAAGCATCTCTAAAGGTATAGTTAATTCACCTTTGCTTTCTGCCACAGAAGCCTGGGGAACACGATCAAGGGATATTGATGTTCAAAGAAAAGAATGGCCTCACAAATTAAACAACACATCTAAAATTTTTTATGTTCTAAGAAAATAGATGATGTGTTGCATTTTTGGTGCATTTTGGTATCTCCTTGGTTGATAACAAAGTAAATTTTCTAGCACCATTTCTGAGTTCCTTCTAAGTAAAACCCAGAAAAAGTGCTAGAAAATTTATCCATTCATCCTGTAACAGGATAAATGAAAGTATGTGATGATAAATAATGTGCATAGAATGAAACTTTTAAAACTGAAGTAGCAATTTCAAAAGATTTAAGCAATGAAAATTTCATGGAAAAATTTTACTATGACTTATTGTCCTCCTATATTGGTAGACCTCAGAAAAAACATTGTTTCTCATTCTGTTGAACATATGTTTATGAATTTTGTTCAAATGCAAAAATCAACTAATGGCTAATTTCTAAATATAAAAAATCATATTAGCTAATAAAAGAATTCCGGGAAAATGTTAATTTGTTTTCATTAAAAATTGTTCATTAATGTACTGTCATGAACTGTACTATTTAGATTTCACTATAAATTTAAACTATTTATCACAAGTTTTACCAATGGAACATAATTATTTATTTAAGATGTTTTTGTTTAGCACATACTATATGTCTAGCACTATGAAAGACACTGGTGTGCTGCAATAAACCAAATATAATTGGTTCCTATAAGATTTGCTTGAATTATTTTACATAATTTAATACTTAAAAAATTTGCTCACATGTAAAATTTTTTATGACTTACAAAATATTTTTATAAACATTATCTCATTGACTTTTTAAACATCTTGTTAAAAAAGGCGATTTTCATTGTTTCCATTTTACATATAAAGGAAAAAAGCCCCAAAGTTTTAAGTAAATTAAAAAACATTTTGACTTCCACCAAGATGGCCGAATAGGAACAACTCCAGAGTGCAGCTCCCAATGAAAGAGATGCAGAAGCCAAGTGATCTCCACATCTCCAATCAAGGTACCAGGTTCATTTCAATGGGATTGGTTGAACAGTGGGTGTAGCCCAAAGAGGGTGAACTGAGGCAGAGTGGGCAGCTGCCCAACCCAGGAAGTGCAACTGACTGGAGGATCAGGGACTTCTCCCTCCCCACTGGCACTCTGGTTCAGATACTCCTCCCCGCTTGAAACTCCGGTTCAAGTGGGTGCCCTTCTGTGCTTCTCCCAAGCCGTCTGCAACCCACAGAACAGGAGATCCCAGCCAAAACTGCTGCAAGTTGTCAGCATAAATCGGAGCAACAGATGCGGTGGGCACCGTGGTTTGTCAGCACAAATCTGGATGGACAACCTGACTAGCACCAAGAATGCCTGCTGGACAGAGCTACCTAACCCCCAGAAAGAGGGAGAGTTGAAAGCAGGGAGATAGGTGATATGGCTTAGCAGGTCTCACCCCAAAAGCCCAGCAAACTGAAGCCCTCTCACTTGAGAGTTTCATAGCCAGCACATCAGTTCAAGCTTGAGCTGAGATGATTGAGCTTGGTGGGAGGAAGGGAGTCCTCCATTGTGAAGGTGGGGCTAATCACATCTGAGTAAACAAAAGCCAGGGGAAGACTATATAGGAGCTTGGCTGAAGCCCAGCAGTGACTCAGCAGGCAAACAAGGGACAGACTATATCCTCAAGCAGCTCCCCATCAAAAAAAAAAAAAAAAAAAAAAAACCTAGAAGAGAGCTCAGGCTACATTAGGTGGGTACCCTTCTGGGACCAAGCTACCAGAGGAAAGATTAGGCAAGAATCCTTGTTGCTCCACAGCCTCTGTGGGTGATTCCCAGGCAACCAAGGCCTGGAGTAGACCTCTAACAGTCCTACAGCAGAGCGGCCTGACTGTTAGAAGGAAAAATATAAAACAAAAAGAAACAGGTTCAACATCCACAGAAAGGATGTCCACTCTGATACCTCATCTAAAATCACCAACTTCAAAAATCAAGGTGGATAAATCCAAAAAGATGGGGAGAAACCAGTGTAAAAAGGATGAAATCATCAAAGACCAGAATGCCTCTCCTCCTCCAAGGGATCACATCTTTTTACCAGCAAGGGAACAAAGCAGGATGGAGAATGAGGTTCACAAATTGATAGAAGCAGGCTTCAGAAGGTGGGTAATAACAGACTTCTCTGAGCTAAAGGAACATGTTCTAACCCAATACAAAGAAACTAAAAACCTTGAGAAAAGGTTAGACAAAATGCTAAATAGAATAACCAGCTTAGAGAAGAATATAAACGACTTGATGGAGCTGAAAAACACATCATGAGAACTTCGAGAAGCATACACAAGTTTCAATAGCTGAATCAATCAAGCAGAAGAAAGGATATCAGAGATTGAAGATCAATTCAATGAAATAAAATGAGAAGGCAAGAATACAGGAAAAAAGAGTGAAAAGAAATAAACAAATCCTCCAGGAAATATGAGATTATGTGAAAAGACCTAATCTATGCTTGATCAGTGTACCTGAATGTGACAGGGAGAATGAATCCAAGATGGAAAACACTCTTTAGGATATTATCCGGGAGAACTTCCCCAACCTAGCAAGTCAGGCCAACATTCAAATCCAAGAAATACAGAGAACACCACAAAGACACTCCTCAAGAAGAGCAATCCCAAGACACATAATGATCAGATTCATCAGGGTTGAAATGAAGGAAAAAATGCTAAGGGCAGCCAGAGAGAAAGGTCAGGTCAGCCACAAAGGGAAGCCCATTTAGATTTACAGTGGATTTCTTGGCAGAAACCCTACAAGCCAGAAGAGAGTAGGGGCCAATATTCAACATACTTAAAAGAATTTTCAACCCAGAATTTCATATCCAGCCAAACTAAGCTTCATAAGTGAAGGAGAAATAAAATCCTTTATGGACAAACAATTGCTGAGAGATTTTAATTGCTACCAGACCAGCCTTACAAGAGCTCCTGAGGGAAGCACTAAACATGGAAAGGAAAAACCAGTACCAGCTACTGAAAAACATACCAAATGGTAAAGACCAATGATGGAATGAAGAAACAGTATCAACTAATGGGCAAAAACAATAAGCCAGTAACAAAATGGCAGGATCAAATTCACATATAACAATATTAATGTGAAATGTAAATGGCCTAAATGCCCTAGTTAAAAGACAGAATGGCAAACTAGATAAGAAGTCAAGACCCAATGGTCTGCTGTATCCAGAAGACCCTTTTCACATACAACAACACACATCGACTCAAAATAAAAGGGATGGAAGATTTTTTGTTCTCCAAGCAAATTGCAGAGCAAAAAAAGCAGGGTTGCAATCCTAGTCTCTGATAAAACAGATTTTAAACCAACAAAGATCAAAAGAGACAAAGAAGGGTATTACATAATGATAAAAGGATCAATGCAACAAGAAGAGCTGACTATCCTAAATATACATGTACCCAATACAGGAGCACCCAGATATGTAAAGCAAGTTCTTAGCAACCTACAAAGAGACTTAGACCCCCACACAGTAATACCAGGAGACTTTAGCACTCCACTGTCAATATTAGACAGATTAATGAGACAGAAAATGAACAAGGATATGGAGGACTTGAAAACAGATCTGGACCAAGTGGACCCAATACACATCAATAGAACTCTTCACCCCAAATACAAAGAATATACATTCTTCTCAGCACCACATCACACTTACTCTGAAACTGACCACATAATTGTAAGCAAATCACTCCTCAGCAAATGCAAACGAATGGAAATTATAACAGTGTCTCAGACTATAGCACAATATAATTAGACTCAGGATTAAGAATCTCACTCAAAACCACGCAACTACATGGAAACTGAACAACTTGCTTGTGAATGACAACTGAATAAACAATACAATGAAGACAGAAATAAAGATGTTCTTTGAAACCAATGAGAACGAAGACACAATGTACCAGAATCTCTGAGACACATTCAAAGCAGTGTCTAGAGGGAAATTTATCACAACAAATGCCCATATGAGAAGTGAGGAAAGATCTAAAATTGACACCTTATTGTCAAAATAGAAAGAGCTAGTGGAGCAAGATTAAAAAAACTTAAAAGCTAGCAGAAGACAAGAAATAACTAAGATCAGAACAGAACTGAAGGAGATAGAGACACAAAAACCCTTCAAAAAGTCAGTAAATCCAGGAGCTGGTTTTTTAAAAAGATCAACAAAATAGACAGACCACTAGCCAGAATAATAAAAAAGAAAAGATAGAAGAATCGAACAGATGACATAAAAAATGATAAAGAAGATATCACTACCAATTCCACAGAAATACAAACTACCATCAGAAATTACTACAAACAACTTTAGGCACATAAATCAGTAAATCTGGATGAAATGGATAAATTCCTGGATACTTGCACCCTGCCAAGATGAAACCACGAAGAAGTTGAAACCCTGAATAGACGAATAACAAGGTCTGAAGTTGAGGGAGCAATTAATAACCTACCAACCAAAAAAAGTCTGGGTCAATACAGATTTACAGCCAAATTCTGCCAAACATACAAAGAGGAGCTGGTACCGCTCTTTCTGAAACTGTTCCAAACAATACAAAAAGAGGGAATCCTCCATAACTCATTTTATGAGACCAACATCATCCGAATATCAAAACCTGGCAGCGACACAACTAAAAAGGAAAACTTCAGGCCAATATCCATGACGAACATCGACGCAAAAATCTTCAATAAAATAATGGCAAACTGAATACAACAGCACATCAAAAAGTGTATCCATCATGATCAAGTAGTCTTTATTCTGGGGATGAAAGACTGGTTCAACATATGCAAGTCTATAAATGTAATCCATCACTTAAACAGAACCAAAGACAAAAATCACATGATTATCTCAATAGATGCAGAGAAGGCCTTCAGCAAAATTCAACAGCCCTGTATGCTAAAAACCCTCAATAAACAAGGTATGGATGGAACATGTTTCAAAAGAATAAAATCTATTTATAACAAAACCACAGCCAATACCATACTGAATGGGCAAAAACTCAAAGTATTCCCTTTGAAATCTGGTACTAGACAAGGATGCCCTCTCTGACCACTCCTATTCAATATAGTATTGGAAGTTCTAGCCAGAGCAATCAGGCAAGAAAAAGAAATAAAGGGTATTCCATTAGGAAAAGAGGAAGTCAAATTGTCTCTATTTGCAGACGATGTGATTGTATATTTAGAAGACTGCATCATCTCAGCCCAAAATCTCCTTAAGATGATAAGCAACTTATACAAAATCAACATGTAGAAATCACCAAGAATTCCTATACACCAATAAAGACAGAAAGCCAAATCATGAGTGAACGTCCACTCACAATTGCTACAAAGAGAATAAAATATCTAGGAATACAACTAACAAAGGATGTAGAAGACCTCTTCAAGGGGCACTACAAACCACTGCTTAAGGTAATTAAGAGAGGACACAAACAGATGGAAAAACATTCCATGCTTATTTTAGGAGGAATCAATATCATGAAAATGGCCATACTGCCCAAAGTAATTTATTGATTCAATGCTGTACTCATCAAGCTAGAATTGATCTTCACAGAACTGGAAAAAAACACTTTAAACTTCATATGAAACCAAAAGAGAGCCCACATAGCCAAGGCAATCCTAAGCAAAAAGAACAAAGCTAGAGGCATCACACTACCTGACTTCAAACTATACTACAAGGCTACAGTAATCAAAACAGCATGGTACTAGTACCAAAACAGAGATCTAGACCAATGGAACAGAACAGAGGCCTCAGAAGCAATGTCACACATCTACAACCAACTAATCTTTGACAAATCTGACAAAAACAGGCAATGAGGAAATAATTCCCTGTTTAATAAATGTTGTTGGGAAAACTGGCTATCCATGAGCAGAAAGCTGAAACTGGACCACTTCCTTATGTCTTACACTAAAATTAACTCCAAATGGATTATTGATTTAAACATAAGACCTAACCCCATAAAACCCTAGAAGAAAACCTAGGCAAAACCATTCAGGATGTAGGCATAGGCAAGGACTTCATGACTAAATCACCAAAAGCAACGGCAACCAAACCCAACATAGACAAATGGGATCTAATTAAACTTAATAGTTTATTCACAGCAAAAGAAACAATCAATAGAGTGAACCAGCAACCAACAGAATGAGAAAAAATTTTTGCAGTCTACCCATCAGCCAAAGGGATTATATCCAGAATCTACAAATAACTAAAGCAGATTTACAAAAAAAAAAGACACATGTCCATTCAAAAGTGGGTGAAGGATATGAACAGACAATTTTCAAAAGAAGACATTTATGAGGCCAAAGAACATATGAAAAAATGCTCATCATCTCTGGTCATTAGAGAAATGGAAATCAAAACCACATTGAGATTCCATCTCACACCAGTTAGAATTGCAAGCATCAAAAAATCTGGAAACAACAGATGCTGGAGAGGATCTAGAGAAATAGGAACACTTTTACACTGTTGGTGGGAGTGTAAATTAGTTCAACCATTGTGGAAGACAGTGTGGCAATTCCTCATGGATCTAGAAATAGAAATTCCACTTGACCCAGCAATCCCATTACTGGATATGTACCCAAAGTTCTATAAATCATTCTATTATAAAGACACATGCACACGAATGTTCGTTGCAGCACTATTTCCAAAAGCAAAGACCTGGGATCAACCCAAATGTGCATCAATGATAGACTGGACAAAAAAAATGTGGCACATATACACAATGGAATACTAGGCAGCCCTAAAAAAGGATGAGTTCATGTCCTTTGTAGGGCCATGGATGAAGCTGAACACCATCATTCTTAGCAAATTGACACAAGAACAGAAAACCAAACACAGCATTTTCTCACTCTTATGTGGGTGTTGAACAATGAGAACACATGGACACAAGGAGGGGAGCACCATACACAGGGATATGTTGGGGGGCGGGGGGCTAGAGGAGGGACAGTGGGGGTTGGGGAGGTTGGCAAGGGATAACACTGTGAGAAATGGCTGATGCAGGTGACAGGGGCACAGAGACAACAAACCACCATGGCATGTATGTACCTATGCAACAATCCTGGAATATCTGCACATGTACCCCAGAACCTAAAGTACAAGAAAAAAAAAAAAATATATATATATATATATTTGGCTTGGAAGTAATGGAGTTAGGACTTAAACACATTTCTATAATCTATAATCACTGTATCATACTTTGCCCTTGCTCTCCAAAATATATTCTTTTTTTTAATATCACAATGATTTCTTTCCTTTAACTTTGATAATTTAAAATATTTTCTATAATATTTCTGTATTACATTAATAATACTATATAGGTTGGATTTTATTTTTATCATTGGAGTCTCATGTGCTTGAATTTCTTTTTCTTTTTTTTTTTTTTTGAGTTGGAGTTTCGCTCTCGTTACCCAAGCTGGAGTGCAGTGGCGCGATCTCGGCTCACCGTAGCCTCCGCCTACTGGGTTCAGGCAATTCTCCTGCCTCAGCCTCCTGAGTAGCTGGGATTACAGGCACACGAATTACAAGCATTAATGTTTTGTGCTTTGCTGAATCTATTTTTATCTAATGGCATATTACTCGGAAATGAAATTTTATTTGGATGAGTCTTCAAGTGCATTATATAGAGGCTGAAATCCACAATTGTATTTAATTTTCATTTTCTATTTTGGCTTTAGGTTATATCCAATGTCTAATGAGGAAATACTGTGAGCAATGCCTAATTCTGACTAATAAACTCAAGTACAGCTGTTCTCCAAAGCTTCTTTGGGTTAATATCATTCAGTTTCATTTACTAGACCTAACCCTTCTGAAATCAATGTCATCTGTCTCAAAGTAAAAGCTTTGGCAAATATTAAGATTTGGCAAATATTATTTTGTGCATCTTAGCAATTAGGTGATAATCAAGAGATCATATATAGTAGAAAACTTTAAGTGTCATCACAGCAAAAACACACGATTTTTAAAGAGAAAAATGAATATTCTGGCATTTATTGGAAAAGATGTAATGGAACAGCTTTGAAGTAGGTCTTGAAGGGTAAATAGAATGATGACAGCAGTGCACCCCGCACTATCCCAATTTGACCCATTGAGACTGAGCCAAAAGGAAATAGGTAAAAGCAAAGATTTAAGAAAATCAAGGTGAGCTTTGATCATTGGGAATACTTTTGTGTGGCTTACTCTTCTAGCTTGCCTAAGAAGTCAGAGAGAGACATGTAAATTCCTAGACAAACGGGAAGAATTATAACTTTTCAAGGTAAAGAATTTGGATTTAATTATTAAAAAATGGAAAACCATTGACACATGATAAGTAGATGAAATGGCATAATAATATTTACATTTTTAACTTACTATTTCCTGTTTCTATCTTGCTTGAAAGAGAATTTAGAAGTTTCCTGTCCATCCCAACAACAGGTAAAAATCTGAACAAACTGACAGATCAACTAGTCTTAGATACATAAGTGACAGGACAAACCACTGCCCTTAAAACTGGAGAGACAGACAGATAGATAGAGAGAATCACAACTCACCAGAGCAGAAACGCTAAGGCAGAAAGCTCCATGGGAATCTGTTTCAGGGGAGGGAAAACCTAAACTGTAATTGACGAATTGCTCAAAGCTCAATGTGGCCAAGTCTAAGAGCTAAAATCTCTCCAGAAGCACCCAGTCATAGGAGGCTGCACACTTTTGTGAGTTTCATCTCAAAGAGATTGACCAGATTCTTACAGTGAATATAAGAAAAAAAAAAAAAAATCCCCACCTGCTTCCAAGAAGAAGAGAGGAAAAGTAACCAGTTTGAAATACACCAGAGCATTCTCTTTCTAACAAGGGTTGCTCACAAGAGAAACTATTCAACCAGAGCCCACTCTGCTGGCGTATTATAGTCTAACTCAATTAGAGGCAGAGAAATACCCAAACCCAGCAGGCTCTAGACTTCCAAAAGGAGTAAGGGAAATATCCAACTCTAACCCTGTCTTGTGAATCCATCCTTCCTAAGGGGGAAGAACAATAGGAAGAGGTGAATATCACTTGTGAAATTCACAGTCCAGCAACACAGCTGCACTAAAATATGGGGCTCTGTGGAAATAGAGAATGCTCCTCATACCCGATGCTTGACCACCACATTGCTAAAGGCCTACTCACAGTAGTTTTTTTTTTTTTAACCTATTACATCATGTCAGGTATCAAGAAAGCATTACAAGGTATATTAAAAAGCAAAAAACACAATTTGAAGAGACAGAGCAAACATCAGCATCAGAACCACAGTCAGACATGGCAGGGGTGTTCGAATTACCCAAAGGGAGTGTGAAACAAATGAGGTTGATCTGCTAAGGACTCCAATGTATAAAAGAGATAGCATGACAGTACAGATAAACAATGTAAGCACAGCAATAGAAATTCTAAGAAAGAATAAGAAAGAAATGTCAGCAATAAAAAGCACTGCAACAGAAATGAAGAATACCTTTGAATGGTTTATTAGTAGACTAGATATAGCTAAGGAAAACACCTTGAGATTGAGAATATCTAAATAGCCACTTTGAAAACAGAAAATCAAAAAGGAAAAAAGGCAGAATGAAAACCAAAATGTATAAAACATAGAACATGTAAATATCTTTTATATCTAAAATACATGAAATATACAAAAAATAAAACATTTAAATATATAATAACTGTGCGATAACAACAAAAGATGTAAAATACAAGAAATGGAAATACTAGAAGAGAAGAGAGAAGAGCACAAAAGAATTATTCGAAAAAATTAACTGATAATTTTCCTCAAATTAATGTCAGCCACTAAACCATAGATTAAGAGAGCTCAGAGAACACTAAGCAGAATAAATTCCTAAACAAAACAAAACCACATCTCAGCACATCAAACTTTAAAAAAAAAATCATTAAATTTGAAAAAATCAAAAACTAAAAAAATTCTGAAGGAAACTAGAGGAAATAATGCCTCGTCTACAGAGGAGGAAATATAAGAATTACATCAAACTTCTCTTTAGAAGCCACAAAAAAATAAGAGTAGAGTAAAATGTTTAAAATATTGAGAGATAGAAAAAACCCAGAAACCACCAAGCTGAAATTCTGTATCCTGCAAAATTAACCATATATAGTGGAGCAGGAATAAAAACTTTATGAGACAAATAAACATTGAAGGAATTTTTTTGTCAGTAGAGTTGCCATTTAAGACGTTTTCAAAAAGTTTTTTAGAGAGAAGGAAAATTATATACGTCATAAATTCAAATGTTCAAATGTACATTAGGAAAGAAAGAACTGTAAATGGAGTAAGTGAAAGTAAAATAAAACCTCTTTTATTTCTTATTCTTAATTCTTCTTATAGTTTGTTCAAAATAAAAGCAACGGCATTTTTTTTATGCGAGCTTATCTATTATCTATCTATCTCTATCTTTATATATGTTTTTGTATAAGACAAATGAAATGAGTGACAGCAATGATATAAAAAACAGAAAGAAGAGATTAGGAATTTTTATTATAAAAAATGTGAACTAAGTGTGAAGTGGTATTGTATTATTTGAAAGTGGGTACTTCCTCAACTTGATCAAGAATATCTCCTTGCAGCCTACCCATCTGACAAAGAGCTGATATCCAGAATTTACAAAGAACTAAAACAGATTTATAAGAAAAAAACAAACAAGCCCATTCAAAGGTGGGCAAAGGATATGAACAGACACTTTACAAAAGAAGACATACATGAGGCCAACAAACATATGAAAAAACGCTCATCACTGGTCATTAGAGAAACGCGAATCAAAGCTACATTGAGATACCATCTCACGCCAGTTAGAATGGTGATCATTAAAAAATCTGGAGACAACAGATGCTGGAGAGGATGTGGAGAAATAGGAACACTTTTACACTGTTGGTGGGAGTGTATATTAGTTCAAACATTGTGGAAGGCAGTGTGGCGATTCCTCAAGGACCTAGAAACAGAAATTCCATTTGACCTAGCAATCCCATTACTGGGCATATATCCAAAGGATTATAAATCGTTCTACTATAAGGACACATGCATACGAATGTTCATTGCAGCACAGTTTACAATAGCAAAGACCTGGAAACAACCCAAATGCCCGTCGATGATAGACTGGACAGGGAAAATGTGGCACATATACACCATGGAATATTATTCAGCCATCAAAAACAATGAGTTTGTGTCCTTCGTAGGGACATGGATGAACCTGGAAATCATCATTCTCAGCCAACTAACACAAGAACAGAAAATCAAACACCACATGTTCTCATTCATAGGTGGATGTTGAACAATGAGAACACATGGACACAGAGAGGGGAGCATAACATACTGGGGTCTGTTGGGGGGAAATAGGATAGGGACAGTGGGGATGGGGAGTTGGGGAGAGATAGCATGGGGAGAAATGACAGATATAGGTGAAAGGGAGGAAGGCAGCAAATCACACTGACATGTGTGTACCTATGCAACAATCTTGCATGTTCTTCACATGTAGCCCAAAACCTAAACTGCAATTAAAAAAAAGAATATCTTCAGAAAAACCCCACAGCCAACATTATACTTAATGGTGAGAAACTTACTGCTTTCCCACTAAGATCGGGAACAAGGCAAGGATATCCCCTCTCACCATTTATTTTTAACATTGTTTTGGAAGTCCCACAAGAAAAGAAAGTAAAATAAAGCTTATATTGTATTATTTTGGAAAAAAAATAATAAAACTGTCTTCATTTGCAGGTGAGATAATCATGACATAATCATATATATGTATGTGTAAAATACAAAAGAGTTAACTGTAACTGTAAGCAGTGATAGCAAGGCTGCAGGAGAAAATGTTAATATACAAAATTCTGAAGCTTAAAACCTACATACTTCTGAAAAAAGAAATCAAAGAACATCTAAATAATAAACGAATATTCTATCTGCATGAATAAAAAGACTTGATATTGTCAATACGTCAGTTCTTCCCATGATTTTCAGATTTAATGCAATCAAAATCAAAATTACAAGTTTTTTTGTGGATACCAAAAAATTTTTCTTAAAGTTTATATGAAAAAGGAAAAGACTCAGAAAAGTCAACACAATATTGAGGAAGAAGAAAGACAGAGGATTGACTCTCCTCTATTTCAATACTTACTACAAAGCTACAGTAATCAGGGCAGTGTTCTGTTGGTAAAGGAATAAAATAACAAATAAATCAATGAACTAAAAAAGAGATCCCAGAAACAGACTCACATAAGTATAGTAAACTGATCTCTGATACAGGAGCAAAGGCAATATGATAAGCAAAAGTTATACTTTCAACAAACTGTACTGTAACAACTGACTATCCACAGGCAAAAAATAAATTTAAACAACAACTTTACACCCTTCATAAATATGATCCATTTATATATAAATATATAAATGCTGTAAATATAAAATGCAAAACTTTGAAACTCCTAGAAGATAACACGCAAGAAAATGTAGATGATCTCAGGTTTGGTATTGAGTTTTCAGATATAATGCTAGGGATAATTCATGAAAAATGTAATTGCTAAGCTGGCCTTTATTAAAATTAATATTTTCTCCTCTGTAGAAGATACTGTCAAGAGAATTAAAAAAACAACCAGCCACAGATGGGAGAAAACATTTGCAAATTACATGACTGATAAATAATTGTGAGATTAAAAAATCTTGAAACTCAACAATAAGAAAATGAGTAACTAGATTTTAAAAATGAGCCAAATAGTTGAAGCCACCTCACTGAAGAAAATATACACATGGGAAATAAGAATATAAATAGATATTCCACATCATATGCCATTTGATGAATGCAAATTAAAACAACAATAAGCTACCATTACGAACTTATTAGAATGGTCAAAATTTGGAACACAGTTAACACCAAATGCTGTAGAAAATGTGGAGCAACAGGAACTCTCATGCATTTTTGGTGGGAATGCAAAATGGTACAGCCACTTTGGAAGACAGTGTGGCAATTTCTGGTAAAACTGAATACACTCTTATTGTATAATCTAGCAACTGTACTCTCTGGTATTTTTTGAAATAAGTAAAGTAATTATGTCTACACAAAACCTGTAAAAAAAAAATTACAGAGGCTTTATTCATAATTACCAAACTTGGAAGCAAACAAGATGTCCTTCAGTAGGTGAATAGATAAATTATTTCTGATAGATCCAGTTAACAGAATATTATTCCACACTAAAAAGAAATGAACTAGGCCAGGCACGGTGGCTTCCGCCTGTAATCCCAGCAATTTTGGAGGTCAAAGTGGGCAGAACACTTGTCTTCAGGAGTTTGTGACCACCCTGGCCAGTGTGGTGTAACCCTGTCTCTACCATAAAGTACAAAAATTAACCCGGTATGGCGGCATGTGCCTGGAATCTCAGCCACTCAGGAGGCTGAGGTAGTAGAATCACTTGAATCCTGGAGGGGGAGGTTGCAGTGAGCCTAGATCGTGTCACTGCACTCCAGCCTGGGCAACAGAGGGAGACACTGTCTCAAAAACAAAAACAAACGAAAACAAAAAACAAACGACAAAAAAAAAAAAAAAAAAAAAAAAAAGAAATCACAGAATGAATTACAAAGCCATGAGAAGACATAGAGAAACCTTAAATGCATGTCATTAAGTGAAAGAAACTATTCTGAAAAAGCTATGTTGTGTATAATTCCAATTATATGACAGTCTATAAAAGGCAAAACTATGGAGGCAGTAAAAAGATAAGTGATTGCCAGAAGTTGGTGGGTGGGGAGGTGAGAGGAAGAGATAAATAAATAGGCAGAGCACAGAGTATTTGCAGGACAGTAAAACTATTCCATTTGTTATATAATGGTGGATGCATATCATTACATGTTTGTCAAAACCCACAGCATATACAACACCTAGAAAAACCCTAATGTAAACTATGGAATTTGGGTGATAATGATATGTCAAAGTAGGTTAATCCACCGTAACAAATGTAGCACTCTACTAAAGGATGTTGAAAGTGGGGGAGGTTGTGTGTGTATGGGGGCAGAGGCTATATAAAAATACCTATATCTTCTTCTCAATGTTGCTGTGAAGAGCAAAAAAGCTGGTCATGGCACATTCACACACAAAAGTCATAAGTAAGTTTTTTTGTCATTGTTCCTACAAAGGTGATAGATGAAGGCACTGTCATAAAATTATCATTTAGAGAGACACATTGAAAGGAAAATAATTTTATTAATCCTTTCGTTTAATTTCATGTAATTCCAAATATTATAAAAGTAATTCTATTAAATAGAATAATAGTATATTCAAACATTTATAGGAATTGCACAGGTTGAGAAAGATGCTTTTCTCTACCTAACATCCCATCAATATTAATTCCTACTGAACTTCAATTAAAATCAGTGGCCCTACCTGTCTTAGTCCCAGTGGCTTAAACTGTGTACCTTGTTACTTCTCCTGAAATACTTTTCAAAATCCTCCTATAAACCTCCTTTTTTGTTGTTTCATTTAAAACTCTCTGAGAAGTTTTTATTCCTGCCCACCCCACCCACTTATTATGTAAATTAACAGTCTTTTTTCCCCATGAGGAGATGACAGGGAAAAAGAAAGGAGGAACTGAGAAATCCTCCCCTATTTTAAAAAATATACAAGGGAAACAAACTGGTTACAAATAAGCATATTTTTGATGTCTATGCTCACACTGATGTCATTCATTCATTTACTTACAACTATTTATAAAATATTGTATATGTATTAGAAATTGCCATTGTGATGCTTTTTAAAACATTGTTATATATTGAAAAATTATAATTGTATATATTTATGGACTAAAAAGGATGTTATGACCTTTGAGCAGAATTTAAAATAAGTCAAAATAATTAAAATATTCATCATTTCAAATATTTAACATTTTGCCTTCATCTTGAAAATATTTACCAAAATGTTTCTGTTATTAAACTTGGACTTATTTTTCCTAATGAAATTAAGTCTATTATCAGCTTTGAGTATCCTAATTAATTTATTTAACTTTCACTGAAGACTCTACATGCTGAAAATTCAAACCATGACCTTCCTCTATCCTATGAATATCAGACGTGGACATGAAGGTTAGAATTATTTGTTTTCTTACTGAGGAGTTGGTACAAAATTATAGGTATTTTGACAGTCTTTTCATATTTTTCATTGTTGATATTCTTTCAGCATGTTGACTTACTCCTATTCCCTGCATAACTTTTTTTCTCATTTTTTTATTCATCACCCTATTAGAATATTTTATCATATTACACCATCTCAGTGCTTCAGTCATATACTCACACAGTTGTTCATGACATGTATCAAATGCCTAACATGTGATAGTCCCTCTTATGCCAAGGACTGTCATACACTGGAGATCTAGAAAACCCCATCATCTCAGCTGAAAATCTTCTTTATTCTTTTTTTGTTGTTGTTGTTTCTTTTTGTTTTTGAGACATAGTTTCATTCGTATTGTACAGGCTGGGTACAGTGGCACAATCTCGACTCACCACAACTTCCTTAAATGTCCCTTAAAGGGACATTTTGTCATGTACCTTTCTCGTGAAGCTTACATTAATTTATTGGCTGACAAGTAAAAAAGATAAGAAACAAAGCACTTATGAAATAGTGCTTCTCAGCATTTTGGCTAAGATTACATGTGAAGCATTTATGAAATGTCTGAAATTCTGAAAAGAAAAAGTAAATAATCTCCAGCCTCACAATGTAATAGAGAAAACTCCACTAATGTTTAAAAAGCATTAACAATGAACCTAATTATGCTAAATTATAATGCAGAAGTACAGGTGAAATAAAAATGGAACAGTAGATTTTGTATAGACACAGCCTATAGGAAGTGATGGAATTGAGTTTGGAAAGAACATACCTCAAAATAGTAAGAGGCATCTATGACAAACAGCCAACAATATACTGAACAGTCAAAAGAAGGAAGTATTTCCCTTGAAAACTGGTACAACACCAGGATACTTTCTCTCACCACTCCTATTCAACATAGCATTAGAAGTTCTGGCCAGGGAAGTTAGGCAGGAGAAAGAAACAAAGTACATTCAAATAGAAAATAAAGTCAAGTTAGCCCTGTTTGCAGTTGACATGATTCTATATCTAGCAAACCTCATAGCCTCAGCCCAAAAGCACCTTAAGCTCAAAATCAACTTCAGCAGTCTTGGGATACAAAATCAATATGCAAAAATTACTAACAATCTTATACACCAACAACAGTCAAGCTGAGAGCCAAGTAGGAATGCAGTTCCATTTACAATAGTCACAAAAAGCACAAATATCTAGAAATACAGTTAAACAGCGAGGTGAAATATCTCTATAAGGAGAAATACAAACCACTGCCCAAAGAAATCAGAGATGACAAACAAATGAAAAACATTCTATTCTCATGAATAGGAAGAATCAATATCACTAAAAGGGCCAAACTGCCCAAAGTAATTTATACATTCAATGCTATTCCCACTAAGCTACCATTGACATTCTTCACAAATTTGTTATTTAAGATAGAACAAATATTTTAAAATTTATATGGAACCACAAAAAAGTCCAAATAGCCAATACAATATTAAGCAAAAAGAACAAAGCTTGAAGCATCATGCTTCCAGACTTCAAACTATATGGCCAAGCTACAATAATTGAAACAACATAGTACTAGTACAAGAACAGACACAGACCAATTGAACAGAATAGAAAACCCAGAAATAAGACCACACATCTACAACTCTCTGATCTTTTACAAACCAGACCAAAAAAAAAAAAAAATGGATTGAGGAAAGTATTCCCCATTAAATAAATCATACTAAGATAACCAGCTATCCATATGCAGCAAATTGGGCCTGAACCCCTTCCTTATATAATATACAACAATTAACTCAAGAGGGATTAAAGACTTAAATGTAAACCCAAAACTATAAAAACCCTAGAAGACAACTCAGGCAATACCATTGCAAACATAAGCATAGGTAAAGATTTTATGCAAATCACTCCAAAAGCAATTGTAACACAAGCAAAAATTAACAAATATGATATAATTAAGCTAAAGAACCTCTGCAGAGCAAAATAAATATTAACAGAGTAAATAGACAACCTACAGAATGAGAGAAAATTTTTGCAAACTATGCCTCTTGCAAAGGTCTAATATCCAGCATCCATAAAGAACTTAAATTTACCAGAAAAAAAAACAATTAAAAGGCGGACAAAGGACATGAACAGACACAGACAGAAGACATACGTGTTATTGATTCTTCCTATCCACAAGCATAATATGTTTTCCATTTGTTTGTGTCTACTCTTATTTCCTTAAGCAGTGGTTTACAGTTCTCCTTAAAAATTTTCTTCATGTATCTTGTTAGCCGTATTTCTCAATATTTTATTTTCTTTGTAACAACTGTAAATAGGATTTATTGATGATTTTGCTCTCTGCTTGTCTACTGTTGGTGTACTGGAATGATTGTGATTTTTGCACATTGATTTTGTATTCTAGAATTTGCTGAAGTTGTTTATCCTCTTAAGAAGCTTTTGGGCTGAGCTGAGTACCATGGCTAATGCCTGTAACCCCAGCACTTTGGAAGGCCCAGGATGGTGAATCACTTGAGGTCAGGAGTTTGAAGCCAGTCTGGCCAACATGATGGAACCCCGTCTCTACTAAAAATACAAAAATTTAGCTGGGCATGGCAGCAGGGGCCTGTAATCCCAGCTACTTGGGAAGCAGAGGCAGGAGAATCACTTGAAACAGGGAGGTGCAAGTTGTAGTGAGTCGAGATTGTGCCCCTGTAGTCCAGCCTGTATAACAAGAATGAAACTCCATCTCAAAAACAAAAACAAACAAGAAAAAAAGAAGCTTTTTTTCTTTTTTTCTTTTTTTTGGGCTGAGATGAAGGGGTTTTCTAGAAATAGACTCATGTTATCTGCAAACAGAGAAAATTTGACTTCCTCTCTTTCTATTTGAATATTCATTATTTTTTTCTCTTGCCCGATTGCCCTAAGCAAAACTTCCAATATTATGTTGAATAGGTGTGATAAGAATGCCTCCATGTCTTGTGCCAGTTTTCAAAGGAAATGCTTCCAACTTTTGTCCATTCAGTATGCTATTGGCTGTAGGTTTGTCATAGATGACCCTTAATATTTTGAGATATGTTCCATCAATACTGAGTTTATTGAGAGTTTTTAACATGAAGTGATGTTAAATTTCATTAAAGGCCTTTTCTATGTCTATGGAGATAATCATGTGGTTTTTTGTCATTAGTTCTGTCTATGTGATTAATTATATGTACTGGTTTGCATATATTGAACTAGCCTTGTATTTCAGAAATGAAACCAACCTGATCATGGTGGATAAACTTATGATGTGCTGCTGGATTTTGTTTGTCAATAATTTATTGAGGATTTTTGCAATGATGTTTATCAGGGATATTGGCATGAAGGTTTTTTTGTTGTTGTTCTATCTTTGCCAGGTATCAGGATGATGCTGACCTCATAAAATAAATTGGGGAGAAGTTTCTCCTTTTCAATTGTTTGGAATAGTTTAATAAGGAATGACACTAAACCCTCTTTGTACCCCTGCCCAAAGTAATCATTCCCATTAAACTACCATTGACATTCTTCACAGAACTAGAAAAAAAAACTACTTTAAAATTTATATGGAACCACAAAATAGCCCATATAGCCAAGACAATCCTAAGCAAAAAGAACAAAGCTAGAGGCATCATGCTACCCAAATTCACTATACTACAAGGCTACAGTAACCAAAACAGCTTGGTACTGGTACAAAAACAGACACATAGACTAATGGAACAAAATAAAGATCTCAGAAATAAGACCACACATCTACCATCATCTGATCTCAACAAAGCTGACAAAAACAATAGGGAAAAGAATCTCTATTTAATAAGTGGTGGTGGGAACACTGGCTAGCCATACGTAGAAAACTGAAATTGGACGCTTCCCTTACAAATTATACAAAAATTAGCCCAAGATGTGTTAAAGAGTTATATGTAAAACCCGAAAGTATAAAAACCCAAGAAAACAATTTGGGCAATACTATTCAGGACAGAGTCATCAGCAAAGATTTCATGACAAAAACATGAAAGCAATTGCAACAAAAGCAAAACTTGACATATGTAACCTAATTAACTAAACAGCTTCAGCACAGCAAAAGAAACTATCATCAGAATGAACAGACAAACTATGGAACAGAAATAAATTCTTACCGCCTATTCATGTGACAAAGGTCTAATATCCAGAATCTACAAGGAACTTAACAAAATTTCCAAGACAAAAACAACCCCATCAAAAAGTGGACAAAGTACAGGAACAAAACCTTCTCAAAAGAAGATACTTATGTGGCCAACAAAAATGAATAAAAGCTCAGCATCACTAATCATTAGAGACACACAAACTAAAACCATAATGAGATATCATCTCATGCCAGTCAGAATGGCCATTATTACAAAGTCAAGAAACAACAAGGCTGTGGAGAAATAGAAACACTTTTACACTGTTGGTGGGAATGACAGTGTGGCAAGGATCTAGAACCTCAAGAATCTAGAACCATAATACCATTTGACCCAGCAAACCCCTTACTGGGTATATACCCAAAGAAATATAAATCATTCTGTTTTAAAGTTACATGCACAAGTATGTTTATTGCAGCACTATTCGCAATAGCAGAGACAGAATCAACCCAAATGCCCATCAATAATAGACTGGATACAGAAAATGTGATACATATACACCATAGAATACTATGCAGCCATGAAGAGGAATAAGATCATGTCTCTTGCAAGGACATGAATGGAGCGGGAAGTCATTATCCATAGTGAATGAACACAGGAACAAAAAACCAAACACCACATGTTCTCACTCATAAGTGGGATCTGAACTATAAGAGCACATGGATACAGGGAGGGGAACAACACACAACAGGGACTCTCAGGAGGTCAAGGAGAGGATTAGCATCAGGATAAATAGCTAATGCATGCAGGGATTAATACCTAGGTGATGGGTTGATAGGTGCAGCAAACCACCATGGCCCATTCTTACCTATGTAACATACCTGCACATCCTGCACATGAATCCTGGAACTTAACATAAAGTTAAATTTAAAAAGAAAAGGAATATGTACACATAGCCAAAAAATATATGAAGAAAAGCTCTACAACACTGATCGTTAGATAAATGCAAATCAAAATTGCAATGAGATACCATCTAACACAAGTCAAAATGGCTATTAATAAAAAGTCAAAAAATAAGAGATGCTGGCTAGGTTGTGGAGAAAAAGGAATGATTATACACTGTTGGTGGAAGTGTAAATTAATTCAGCCATTGTGGAAGACAGTAGGGTGATTCCTTAAAGACCTCAAGACAGAAATATCATTTTACTCAGTAATATCATGACTAGATATATACTCGATGAAAAATAAATCATTCTATTATAAAGACACAAGCACACGTATGATAATTGCAGCACAATTCTCAATATCAAAGACAAGGACTCAACTTAAATGCTCATCAATGACAGACTGGATATTTTAGTCAGGGTTCTCTAGAGACAGGACTAATAGGATGGATGTTTATGTGAACAGGAGTTCATTAAGGAGAATTGACTCAGACCCTCACAAAGTCCCACAACAGGCCATCTGCAAGCTAAGGAGCAAGAAAGCCAGTCTGAATCCCCAAACCTCAAAAGTAGGGAAGCTGATAGTGTAGCCTTCTGTCTGTGGACAAAGGCCCAGGAGCCCCTTGCTCACCACTGGTATAGGTCCAAGGGTCTAAAAGCTTAAGAACTTGGAGTATGATGTTTGAGGGCAAGAAGCATCCAGCACTGGAAAAAGATGGAGACTAGAAGATTTAACCAGTCTAGTCTTTCCGTGTTCCTTTGCCTGCATTCGTCCTAGCTACACTGTCAGCTGATTAGGTGGTGCCCACCCAGATTGAAAATACATCTGTCTTTCCTAGTCCACTGACTCAAATGTTAATCTCCTTTAGCATTTCTCTCACAGACACACCCAGGAACACATCCTTCAGTCCATTCAAGTTGACACTCAATATTAACCCTCACACTGTTTAAGACAGTACTATGTGACATGGTAAAAGCCCCATAAAACTGCATACCTCAACTATACCTCGACTTTCTGTTGAAACTGCTCTCTGTAACACCAAATGCGACAGGCAAGCAGTCCAAACCCACGCCATCTTGGCCCCTGCTACTTGTAAAAAGTAATTAAGATCTGTAATTTCCACCCTACCCAGACAATGTGTAAACTAATCTTGACTTTTGTGAACCACTTAAGTAACAATCGGAATGTGAAAAGTCCTCCAGTCCTTGGAATGTCCAGAACTTCTAACCCTCATCTCCACCAAGGAGATGATTGACAGAATCCCCTCGCCCTCAGAATGTCTGAAGCCCCTCACCCTCACCCTCACCCCTGAGGTGGTTTACAGCCATAAAAGGTCTTGACACCCTCCTTTTGGGGCCATGGGTTGGAGAGATGCTAGTCTTCCATGGCTGCCAGCAATAAAGACCCTGCAATTTGATATACTTTTGTCTTGGTGTTGACTTTCTATGCTCGCTCCTGCAACATTTTGGAGGTCCCACTGAGATTTATCTTCATATATCACCAGACAAAAGCTGTCTCAGATTCTTGCCCGGGTGGCCGCTCCCACTTCTGGGACCTCTAGGAGAAGCACCCCCTGAGATATTCCAGGGCCCCAGAGTTCTGGCCCTGTGGAGGATGGGTGACTACCCAGCCAAGATTCACCTGAAATTCCTCAGGGTCCCAGGAACCTTCAGAGGTAAGTCAGGGTCTGGGGACCGGTCCATCGGGGGGCCTGAGTGGGGGGATCAGATGTGGTCTTTGCAACTCTGACCAGGCAAGCCTACTGTGAGATGTCACTGAAGGCTCAGGTTACCACACTGGAGGCTCGGGTAATTTAGTTTTCGGTTGTTTTCCATAACCTCGGTGTGAGTCAGAGAGTGAGTATGTATATATGTAGTCCCAAAGCTGGAAGGCTACAGGGCTTGTGTGGGCCTTCACCCGAGGTTCTGAAACATCCCTCCGGGGACGTGGCCGGACAGGCATCAGACTGGTCTCCCATCTGGGGGACACCCATCCTTTGTCTGTCAATCCTATACGTGGTTCTGTCTTTATTGTAGATTCACCAGTTTTGTTAGACCCCTGTTGGCTGATATATAGTGGTTTAGACCTGTTACTCCTGAAGTGGATAATATTTTCCATTGGCTAAGTGACAACTGACTTCAAGGAACTTTGAGTTTACACCCCTGAAAATAATTCTGTTCTCTTTCCTCTTCTTCTTATCCTATCATTGAGGCCTCATTCTTCCTTTTTTCATGTCTGTGAGAAAATTCTGCCCCCAAAGACTTGAGTGTAGTATTTTTCTCTGTCTTAGGGAATCAAACTTTAAATAAGAAGCTACCAGCCCTCTTTGCCTGTTTAGAGTAAAAAAGGAGTAATTGTCTCTTCTGTCAAACGAAACAGAGATAGGGAGGGAAAGAGGGGAGAGGACAAGGAAGTAGGGGAAGGGAAGTGCAGAGAGAAGACAGAGAAAAGAGAGAGCGAGGAGACAGAGACAAAGAGAAAAGAAAAAAGAGAGAGAGAGACAGCAAGAAGAGAGAGAAATAGGGAGAGATGAATTTAATCCTTTTTAGAGTTCCTGTGTCAAGGTGATCAAAAGCTGCAGGGGCAGGGAACTTGCAGCTGGCCCAGTGGCTGAGAGCTCAGTTTTAAACTGACACAAAAAGCATTTTTTTTTCTTTCTCTGCTGGCTTCCAGCCCCGCCTGGCTTTCAGGCAGGCCACACTGCCTCAGGGTGCAGTATTTGCATCCAAAATATGGCAAAAAAAAAAAAAAAAAAAAAAAAAAAAAAAAAAAAAAAAAAAAAAACTTCCTAACTCTTTGTAGTGCAAGTGACCTGTCAGCTCAGTAGTTCAGGTATGAGGCCTGCAAATGAAAGGTTGTTGGTTCAAATCCTCAGTGAAGCCAGTCTTAAATTAGTAAAATCTCCTGTGGGAAATTCAAAAGCTGAAGAAAAAACTAAATGGGGTCACCTAGCTCCAGGCCTTCCCCACTCCAATACATGATGGCCAAATTTAAGGTTAGGCTTTCAGGACAATATGGGGTAAAATTAACCCCTGGAGAACTCTGCTCTTTATGTAAACTAGAATGGCCATCTTTTGGAATTGGTTGGCCTGACACTGGGATTTATGACTCAAAAAAATGACCCAGGCTATATGGAAAATGGTCGCATGAACTCCTGGACACTGTGACCAGTTTCCATACATTAACCAATGGCTGGATTTAGTCCAACAACCCCCTCCATGGCTAAAATGCTGCATAAAACAGGCTAGACTTCAGGTCATGTTAGCCAGCCCAAAGAAAGCCCATTCTGGGCCAGCCATTCTCCCCACCCCAGCAGAGTATCAGGAATTACCTCCACCCTACCCAAGACCCTCTGAACCAGGGCCTCAGCACCCCCCTGGGCAGTACCAGTAACCAAACTTTGTCCCCCCTACACACCCGCAGCGGGGCTCCACACCCACCAGTGGTCCTTCCTCTCCGAGAGGTGCCCCCAACAGGAGAAGACAATTGGGGTCGTCCATTCTTTGTTCACATCCCCTTCTCTTCAAGTGACTTGTATAACTGGAAGGTGATAGAAATTATAGAGATGGCTGAAACACCAAGTGCTGGAACAAGCTTTATTAAGAGCAAGGGAAAAGCTGCCGGGCTGCACCCAAAATTGGCACGCAGCACCCGTGGTGGGGCAAAGGGGATTTTTATGGCCTGTAAGCTGGCAGATGCATCCAGTGTGAGGGGCTGTGCAGTAGGGGAGGTGCTGGGGAACTGTTGAGTTTAATAGTTCCCGGGAGGGGGTCCTGCTGGGGAACTGCTAAGATGGCGAGGGGGTGGTTAGAAACCTGCTGAGATGGAAAGTTCCCCAGGAGGGGGTCGTGCTGGGAGGCTGGGGAACTTAAGGCAGTGGCAGGGTTTTACAATGGAGTAAGTTCTGTCAGAAAGCTCAACATCCCCCTTCTCTGAGAAGCCCCAGGCTTTGACAAGGCTCTTAGAATCTGTACTGCAGACTCATCGCCCCTCTTGGGATGACTGCCAACAATTATTGCTGATTCTGTTCACCACAGAGGAAAGAGGCAAAATTAGACAAGAAGCCCTGAAAGCCATCATAGGTCCAGGGAGGGGAATAGTAGAAGAAAAAAAAAAAAAAAACAGGACCAAATTAAAACGGTTTTTCCCTCTACCTGACCCCAATGGGACCCCAACACCTTGGGGGGTCACCAGACTCTGAAGACATTTCACCGGTGTCTTTTAGAAGGGATTAGGGGAGCAGCCCACAAGCCCACTAACCTCTCCAAGGTAGGGACTGTAACTGAGGGTCTGCAGGAGTCCCGGCTGCCTTCCTTGAGCATCTACAAGATACACCTACACTCCTGTTGATCAGAGGCTCCAGAAAATCAGTGGGCCATCAATCTGGCTTTCATTTCCCAGTCAGCCCCAGATATGAAAAGAAAGTTACAGAAGTTAGAGGGATTCCAGGAAATAAATTTAACCCAATTGCTAGAAATTGCCCAGAAAGTTTTTATAGCAGAGATACTACTGGAGCCATACAAAAAAGAAGAAAGGTTAGACAAGAGTCATTCCATCAGGGCAGGGGGTCTTGTAAAAGGGCCCCTGGGGTCCCTGGTCCCTGTTAGGAAGAAACCAATGTGTGTACTGCAAAGAACAGAAACATTAGAAAGAATGAGTGCCCCAAGAGAAAAAGACGAGTAATCAATCACTCAGGAAAAGCCACCAAAGGCTATCCTCAATTTAGAAGGTCAGGATTGATGGGGCTGGGGCTCTTATTTACTAAGCCCCCAGGAGCCCAGGGTCACTTTAAGAGTTGGGGACAAACCTATCAGCTTCTTAGTCAACACCGGGGTAGCCCACTCAGTACTTAGCCTCTGGGACCGCTATCCAGTAAAAAACAATTATCCAGGGGGTCACAGGAAAAACCATGACAAGCCCTTGGATGACCAACTGACTTGATCTGGGGAATGGCACCGTCAACCACTCCTTCTTAGCCATTCCAGAGTGTCTGTACCCACTCCTAGGACGGGACTTACTTCACAAACTTCAAGAAAATATTTCTTTCTGTGAGAGACAGGCTTGCCTCTCAATTCCTCCTCCCTTGGCATCAGGGCCACCTCGGCAAATCCTCATCACCTGTGCTCTGTCAGATGAGTACTCTTGCAGGAAGCTTTATCCTTCGAGGCAAATCCACCAACATCAGACCTCCTCTGCCAGTTCCAAGAAAATGTACCCGGCTTGTGGGCTGAGACAAATTCCCCAGGCTTGGCAAGTCACCGTACCCCACTCGTGGTTCAGTTACTGGCAACAGCCACTCCAGTCCAGGCATGACAATATCCCATGAGCCAGGAAGCCAGACGGGGAATTGCTCCACATATAACCAGATTCCTAAAAGAAGGGATACTTACTACTTGTAAGTCCCCCTGGAATACCCCATTATTCCCTGTCTTAAAACCAGACACAAAGAACTATCAGCCCATACAGGACTTAAGGGAGGTAAACAAACGAGTGGAAACTCTCCACCCTACAGTTCCAAATCCGTACACCCTCCTAAGTCTCTTGTGCCCAGAACACTGCCATTACACTGTCTTGCATCTCAAGGATGCATTCTTTTGCATCCCTCTGGCCCATGTTAGCCAGCCCATATTTGCTTTTGAATGGACTGACCCCGATACTGGGATCTCGGGCAACTCACTTGGACAAGACTGCCTCAGGTGTTCAAAAACTCCCCTACTCTGTTTGATGAGGCACTTGGCCAAGAGTGTGCCGCCTTCCAAGCTAAGTTCCCTGACTGTACCCTATCCAATATGTGGATGACTTACTTTTGGCTACAAAAACCCAGAAGCCCTGTAAAGAGACCACCCAGTCATTATTAAAGACTCTACAGATATTGGGTTACCAGTTCTCAACTAAAAAGGCCCAACTCTGCCAACTGAAAGTGACTTATCTGGGCTATATCATAGAGAAGGGCAACTGGCACCCAGCCAAGTCCAAGCAGTGCTGCAAATACCCATCTCCACCATGAAACGCCAAGTTCAAGAATTCCTTGGGGCAGTAGGGTACTACAGGCTATGGATTTTGGGATTTGCCAAGATTGCCAAGCTCCTGTATGCCTGCACTGGAGGAAATCAGCCCTTGACTTGGACAGAGATAAAGCAACGGGCTTTTGACAAGCTCAAGACTGCCCTGACTACAGCCCCAGCCTTGGCCTTGCCAGACATCTCTAAACCCTTCCGGTTGTTTATGCATGAAAAACAGGGAGTCGCTAAGGGGGTGCTCACCCAGTCGTTGGGACCATGGTCCCAGCCAGTCACCGGCCTTTCAAAAAGACTTGATCCCATAGCCTCTGGTGGCCAGCTCGTCTGAGATCGGTGGCAGCTACAGCTCCGTTAGTCAAGGAGGTGGACAAACTAACCTTGGGGCAGGAGTTAAACTTAGCTGCGCCCCACGCGGTGGAGTCACTACTCCGTGGAGCTCTGGGAAAACGGATGTCAAATGCCCGCATAGTTCAATATCAGGGGTTAATTTTGAACCAGCCCCGCATAAAGTTTTTAAAGGCTACAGTTTCAAACCCCGCCATGCTGCTACCTGACAGCGAGCCGGAGGAGCCCACACACGACTGCCAACAGACATGGACGTCCTCCACGCAGCTCTACCGGACCTCACCGACGTCCCCCTGCAGAACCCAGAGGGGGTACTGGATACGGACGGTCGACGGAGTCAGGTATGCCAGGGCAGCCGTAGTCACCCTAGAGCGGGTTGTCTGGGCCCAGGCTCTTCCACATGGAACCTCGGCCCAAAGGGCAGAACTCTTAGCTCTGACAAAGACCTTAGACTGGGTGGAGGGAAAAACTGTTAACATCTACAGGAAGCCGGTATGCCTTTGCTACTGCTCATGCACATGGAGCCGTTTATAAAGAAAGAGGACTACTTACCTCAGAGGGAAAACCATCAGAAATAAAAAAGAAATCCTAGCCCTACTAGAGGCTATACGGAAGCCCACGGCAGTGGCATTAATACACTGCAAAGGACACCAGAAGGGAAACTCACCAGAGGCGAGGGGAAATAGGGCGGCTGACCTACAGGCCAGACAGGCAGCCTCGGGACCAGCAAAACCTCTGACTGTTCTTGTAACTCTGCCGGCCCCATCCCTGCCCCCCAACCCTACGTACTCACCTGATGAAAAAACTTTCCTAAAGAACAAGGGGGCACACAAGATTCCACAGGATGGTGGATTCTACCGGACACAAGGATTGTGGTCCCCGAGGCTCTAGGACGGGCCCTAGTTAAGGACACACACCAGGCCACTCACTTAGGACAGACCAAGCTAACTGAGCTGCTAAAAGCCAAACACTACATTCCCCACTTACATGAACTTATCGAGGAAATTACCGCTCTGTGTGATGTCTGTGCCCGAGGAAATCCGGGAGGGAACAGGTCTAGCCAGGCAGGAGTGAGACTCAGAGGGGCTAGCCCTGGGGAGCACTGGGAAGTGGATTTCACTGAAACAAAACCCCAGCAAATGGCTATAAATACCTCCTGGTGTTTATAGATACGTTCTCTGGATAGGTCTAAGCCTTCCCCACTAGGTCTGAGACCACTTTGGTGGTCACAAAAAAACCTTTTACAGAGCCTTGTTCCTGGTTTGGCCTCCCTCTAACACTGGGGTCGGACAATGGGCCCGCCTTTACTACACGTATTTCTCAGGGCCTATCTAAGGCCCTGGGTATATCCTGGAAATCACACTGTGCCTGTCGTCCCCAGAGTTCAGGGCAAGTCGAACGAAGGAAACGGACCTTAAAAGAAACCCTGAGAAACCCGTGAAAACTGGGTCAGCCTGCTTCCTTTCGTCCTCCGCGTC
Organism: Sapajus apella; assembly: GCF_009761245.1. Taxonomy (NCBI): domain Eukaryota; kingdom Metazoa; phylum Chordata; class Mammalia; order Primates; family Cebidae; genus Sapajus; species Sapajus apella. Next base: position 17,904,364 of record NW_022436945.1, read on the forward strand.
CTATGCACACACTATCAGAAAGATTTCTCCCCTTTTAAAGTCATGTTTGGCAGGCCCCCTCCCTTACTTCCCAGACCCTCAGATACCGTACATGCTGAAGTCCATAACCATACACTCCTTAGGTCCTTACAGGCACTCCAGTCTGTTCAATCCCAGATACACCAGCTCATTAAAGACACCTGTCCCACCCATGGGACCTCGCAGACCAGCCGAGACACCCCTTCCAGCCTAGAGACTCTGTCTTTGTTAAAAGATTCGCCATCTCCTGCCTCACCCCCTGTTGGAAGGGACCCTACACGGTTATCCTGACAACACCCACCACATTCAAGGTGGACGGACTAACGACCTGGATTCATCACACCCACGTTAAGACTGCCCCACCGGAAGGACAATGGAGGGTCAAACACTCCTCCCCTGACACACTAAAGCTAAGACTTGTGCACTCTTCACAGTCACCACCCTCGCCACCCTAATCTGTGCTGTAAATCCCTATAGCAAACCCCCCTTAGAACTCACTTACTATCAATGGGTCCTCACTGAGGGCTCCACTGGAGGATATGTTGGTTCCTTAACCAGGAAGAGATCCACCCGAGTCAATCTATCCCTGGAGTACATTCCAAAGAACCCCATTACCTTCTCCCTAGACCTCTGTGCCCTCCTGGGCCCCAACCTAGATTTCAGAAAAAGTGGAGGTGTAGCCGGGTGCAGCAGTTCAGGGGCAGAGCAACAACTATCTGTGCCCAGGATCCACTCCACAAAAAAGATGGAACTGTGGAGACTTAAATGAATTATTTTGCCCCCACTGGGGCTGTGAAACTGTCTCCACTATATCATGGGACACCAATAACATAGATTCCTTCATCTCTTTTAACCAAGGCTCTCCCCCATCCCCATGCTACACTTGGTCTTGTAATCCACTCAAGATGACTGTAACTACCCCAGATGGTAGATGGACAACAGGGCGAACCTGGGGTCTCAGAGTATATATGCGTGGATGGGACATGGGAAACATCTTTCCTACTCCTACTGGGACTCATGTTTGGCCCCTGCTTCCTAAACCAACTGCTCAGGTTCATAAAATCTAGGGTAGACTCCGTAAAATTAATGGTACTAAGGTCTCAATATGGGCCCTTAGAACCAACAAACAATACTAATCTGTTGGAGGAATCGATGATTTAATTCCTGTAAATAAAACAAGGGGGGAATGTGACATGGTAAAAGCCGTAAAATTGCATACCTCAACCATACTTCAGCTTTCTGTTGAAACTGCTTTCTGTAACCCTGATGTGACAGGCAAGCAGTCCAAATCCATGCCACCTTGGCCCCTGCGACTTGTAATCAGTAATTAAGGTCTGTAATTTCCACCCTACCCAGACAATGTGTGAACTAATCTTGACTTTTGTGAACCACTTAAATAACAATCGGAATGTCAAAAGTCCCCTAGCCCTCGGAATGTCCAGAACCCCTCACTCTTATCTCCACCCAGGAGGTGATTTACAGAATCCACTGGAATGTCCGGAGGTCCTCACCCTCATCTCCACCCAGGAGGTGATTTACAGAATCCACTAGCCCTCGGAATGTCTGAAGCCCCTCACCCTCACCCCCAAGGTAATTTTACGGCTGTAAAAGGTCTTGACACTCTCCTTTCAGGGCCGTGGGTTGGAGAGACATGAGTCCTCCGTGGCCACGGGCAATAAAGACCCTGCAATTTGGCACAATTTTGTCTTGGTTTTGACTTTCTATGCTCACTCCAATACAACATTATACACCGTAGAATTCTATGCAGCCGTAAGAAATAATGAGCCCATGTGTTTCACAGGAACATGGATGGAGTTGGAGGCCATTATCTTTAGCAAACTAATGCAGGAAGAGAAAACCAAATACTGCATGTTCTCACTTATAAGTGGGTGTTAAATGATGAGAAGGCATAGACACATGAGGGGAAAAACACACACTGGAGCCTTTTGGAAGGTGGACATTGGGATGAGTGAGATGATCAAGAAAACAACTAATAGGCACCAGGCTTATTTAGTGGGTGATGAAATAATCCATACACAAATCCCCATGACACAAGCTTACTTATGTAACAAACCTACACTTATACTCTTGAACTTAACATAATTTTTTTTTTTAAAAAGAAACTTTTCATGGAATCTCAAGATGAAGTATAATAGAGAGCTTGATGCTACAAATAAAGATTAGAAGATTGCCTAATTCCAACTTCCTCTATTTTGGGGCTACCTTAACAATTTATGCAGTGGTCAATTGTCTTTTTTATTCCCTACTAAAATATATATGCAATTACAATGATATTTTAGCTCACCTTTTCATTCTCCACCATCATAGTGCCTCGTACTAAAGACATGTTCAGTAATTGCATAATCGTTGAGGGAATTCTCATCTCTCAGGTGACCAATGTGCATTTCAACTAAATATGGACTTTGTTGATGACTCATCACTGACTGTTTTAAATGTTCTCATCCCGAGTCTGACTTAGAAATTTACATGTGAGAAAAATCCCTGTGACTTATTATTTCATTTTAAAATTTATCAAAAAATGAACAAAATAAAATTAGCTAGCTTCTATAAAGCTTTCTTAAATTCTTCAAAGACTCACCAAAACTCCTAATTAATAAGAACATAACATTGGAATATTATGCTGTGTATAAATGAATTAATACATCTCTATATTTTCCATCAAATTTGATAAATATTTTTTCCTGAATCTTCTTTAAAAATATGTCTTTTCCCTGTCACCTAGCAATAATCCTGTTAGTTACAGGTCATCTCACTGGTTAAGAGACTCCAATTGTCACAGATTATAATTAGCTATTGAATTTTCTCTGATTCAACTTTTAATCCTATGTTTCATTACTGGGAAATTATCTTTCCATAAATGAGTAGAATTCTCAAGGTCTTTCAGAAAATGTCAGGCATTTAATCAAAGAACGCTACATTTTTTTTCACGGAGTCAGTTTTACAAATGTCTTTATTGATAGGTGGCTTTCTGCCTTCAAATTTATGCTAAGATGGACCTGCAAAATAGATAAGATATACTCAATAATAGAAAGCACAATCATAACTCAACCATACTTACAGACAAAAAAGTGCATGTAGACAATAATAGAAATTCCCAATATAAAAAAAACTAGTTTTAATTATATAATCAATTACCTAAAACCAGTTAATCATGGAAAAAATTAAAAACATTGTTGAAAAGTCTTACCTTTTAAAATTTTGTGTGATCTCATATTTTAGATACATTTTTGTTGACATGAAGGTGATTTAAAGTATATTATTATATGATAAAAACAAGTTTCAGATCAAAATGCAAGTCCTGCTTTTATTCTTTGAAAAATAATATATATATATGAATAGAAGAAAGGGAAAATGAGAGAGACAGTGTTCTAGGAGAATCTACAAAAATGATAGTTGCATCTAATTGGTGATTTTTTTTCCTAAGTATTGTATAATACAGAGTTCTTATGTAATTGTTGCAAAATTACAATTTTAAAAAGAAAAATATGTAATTTTTAGTAATTTTAGTTAATATTTGTAATAATATTTTCAAAAATATATTTAAATGCTATATTATAATCTAGAAATGCCACAAGTCAGGGAACCAGAATGATTGGACATCGGAGGAGCAACTGCAGACAGAAATAATATTTTCCCCAAAATACCTGAATTGTTTTTATGTTAATATGTGAAATCATGCGCTCAGGTTAACAGAAACAACCTTACAATGAGGAGAGGAATCTGAACCTGAGAGCTGTATTTCATCTAAAAGCAATAGCTGAGGATCTCTAACAGGAGAAAGAAACTCCTAACAATCCAACTAAATATTCCTGGTGTTTTTGTGCTGTGTGTGGGTGTTCGTGTGTGTGTATGTGTGTGTGTGTGTGTGTGTGCATCTGCCCGTGTGTGTGGGTGTATATGATGGGCATCAGAATGTTCAGTGTCTTTAAGATACAGAAATGATCTGAAATTAATCTCCAAATGGCTTTCTAGTGCTCTAGTAATGTTTTGCAAATTGTAATTCCCTTTGTAGCAGCTACATCACATGTGAATGCCAAACATACAAATTGTTGGGCTTCAACCTAGACTACTTATTAAATCAGAAATTCACCAAGCCTTCCCAGTGATACATAGTTAAGATTGATTATCCCAGTCTCTATGCCTAATTTAGATGCTAAATTTCCTATACGTGATTTTCCCTCTTTGTTGTCATTTTGCTCACAATTCTACTTACTATTAACTTCCAATCTTTTCCATTGTTCCATTTCTGGTTCCCTTATGGATGCAAAGATACCATAATTCCTTTAAGGGTTGCAACATGTATAATTTTTGTATCCTTTCATGGCCTAGGACAGTGTTGCTAAATAGTGTTTAATAAATCTTTAGTTAGTGAAAAGTAAATTACTTGATACATCCACTAGCTAATGCTGGTTTTGCAGACAGCTCTTGTGCATACAGCCTGACCTGGAGAGAGCACTGCTTTCTAGCTGATGCTGAATGTCAGTATGAAGAACTCTAAATTCTGTGCAGCAAAGATGGCTCTCACTTATCCGAAAACGTATTGTTCCATTTGCGATTACCTAGTCCAAGAACTCCTGTTTTTTTTTCTTTTTCTATTATATATCAAACGTACAAAAGAGAGAACAGAAAATAAAATTGTTATATAGGAGTGCTGCTATTTAGTATCACCTGTGGTTTGATGGAGGATTCATGATGAGTGTTTGATGAGATCTAAGGACCTAAGTGTCCTAACTAAGCAATTGGTACATTGTATTCATCATCGTTATTTCAGTAGCCTATTGGAGCTGAAAAGGAAAAGTTGACTGAATATCTTCAAGGAATCTTAGACAAAAAATAAAAAAGAGTTCAGGTCAATCTTACCTTTATTCTGAAGAACTCCAATGAAGTGTGTACTTGAATTTTACCCAGAACTTGTTCATTTCTCTAATTCATTTTTGGCTGTGGAGAGCCTGAGTCATCTAAGAACAAAGAAAGCTGCTTTTGTATGAGAATGAATCATTTACAATTTTGCACACTTTCTAAATAACAATCCAGAACTACACTCAGATCATACTTTCTTCAGTTTTATTGACCATGACAACAGACTCTCAATTTAGTAATCCAGTCTCTTAGGAAGCAAACTACAATTTGGGAAGGTTTTATTTTATGTGTTACACTGTTCTCAGCAATTTTTGTATATTTAATCTATGTGATGACCTCACATGTGTTGTTCAGTTATTGATTGATAGTTAATCGAGGCTCAGAGAGGTTGAATAAATTTTAGTAGGTCACACGGCTAGGAAAGAGCAAATAAAAGAAATTAAACTCTTATCTCTTTTATGTTAGAGAATTTAATTTTTCAACAATATCTCAGACCTTTTGAGATATTTATGTCTTCAGAAATTTGAATGGTTCTAGCCTCAGGTGGCTTCATATGATTTTTACTTAAAACTCTCGTTTGGTGCAAATCTTGTCTCTTTGATTTCCCAGTAGCAAATTTATTTACTGTTCCTTTACTGTTCAAGTCTCCTGTGAATTTTCTATTTACTTCTCTGGCCAGAGGAGAGAGGGATGTTTGCTGACCTGGCTGTATGCTTCATGCGCTGACCTTTTAGAATCACTTCTCGTTCTGGTTCCTGGAGAGTGTCCTCTTTCCACCTGCTTTTGTTTGTACTCTCTGAGCCACTGTTTGCATTTAATTTTAAAATGTCTCCTTCCATTATCTTCTCTAGCTTTGGCGTTCTTATGCCACTTTCATTATACCTCTCATACTTTTCATTTTGTCTGAAATGTTTTTTAAAAGAAATAAATCCTAGCATAAAAGAGAAGATGCCAACTGAGAACAAACTCATGAAAGAGGAAAAAATTAAAGTGGACAGAAATGTGAAAGAGATTGAAATTAAAAAAAATATATACTAAGTTTAAACAAGATGTTTGAACCTGAAAATTTTCTTAAACAGAAGTAAGGTGAAAGTGAATAAAATGACATATTAAAGGGCTTGGTGCAGCAATTGCATGGCTACCGTTGCTGTAGATTGGCCATTAAATCCTAGAAACCTAAACTGTGGATCAAACTGTCTCTACGTAAATGGAAAAAAAGCATCCGAATTGACTTTCTGTTTAAATGAGAGACTGAACAAATATGCACAGACATAGGCATCATCTGTAGTTTTTTATGGTCCTATAAAAAGAGAATTTGACCTAAATATTTCTACATAATATTGGATACATTCATTGAATTTTCTCATGTATTCTCATCTTCTGAGGTTGGTGGAGACGATAGGCCTAATTTCTGTTTCACACTGAGCAAACCCAGAACAAAATTGTATAGTCAGTTTGTATACTTTTCACTCTTCAGTTTTGTAGCTTCCTTTTCTTTGTGCCTTTTCATTAGGATTCCAGTGACTTCATATTTTCCCTTTTAATAAAATTCCCCTGGGCTTCCGTCTTAGTTTATTCTTGATATTATAACAAAATAAATACCACAGACTGGGTAAATCATAAAGAATAGAACTCTGTTTCTCACAGTTCTGAAGGCTGGAAGTCCAAGATCAAAGGGCCAGCAGATTCAGTATCTGGTGAAGCCTTGCTCCCTGCTTTATAGATGGTGGGGTATTCCTGCATCCTCTGAAGGGGACAAATTCTGTGTCCTCACTGGAGGAATTCAGAAAGGAAAAAAGGGCAAGAAAGGATCTAGCTAGTTCCCTCAAGCCTTTCTATAAGGGCTCTAATTCCCTTATGAGTGTGGAGCACCCAGGAACTAATCACCTTCTAAGGACCTCATCTCTTCTTATCATTAGTTTGAAGCTTAAATTCCAACATATAAATTGGGGGAAAAAACATACATTAAAACCACAGCAGTCTAACGTTACTAGGAACATCAAAAGCTCATTAAAATATGTTAGTAAATGTCTATTGTTCATTTCTTTCTTTCTTTCTTTCTTTTTTTCTTTTTATTTTTTTAAAGACAGGGTTTCACCATATTGACCAGGCTGGTCTCAAAAATCCTGACCTCATGATTCGCCCACGTTGACCTCCCAAAGTGCTGGGATGACAGGAGTAAGCCACTGTGCCTGGCCGTTCATTTCTTTTATAATATATTATTTACCATAAATGCATATATAGTCACTCACTGCATAATAACATTTTGACTAATAGCAGGGTGCATGTATAGTAGTGGCCCAAAGATTATAATGTAGCTGACCTATTATAATTGATATTCAAATTTTCTTTATAGGACTCAAAAGGTTCAGGCATATGTATCATTTTTAATTTTAATTTTTAAAAATTTTCCCAAGACCGTGTGTTACTCTGTCACCCAAGCTGGAGTGCAATGGCATTACCATGGCTAACTACAGCTTCAAAATCCTGGGCTTAAGTGATCATCCCATCTCAGTCCACCGAGTAGCTGAAACCACAGCTGTATGCCACCGTACCTGGCTAACTTTTGTTTGCTTTATTTTTTATTTTATTTTATTTTTTGAGACGGAGTTTCGCTCTTGTTACCCAGGCTGGAGTGCAGTGGCGCGATCTCGGCTCACTGCAACCTCCGCCTCCTGGGTTCAGGCAATTCTCCTGCCTCAGCCTCCCGAGTAGCTGGGACTACAGGCGCGCGCCACCATGCCCAGTTAATGTTTTGTATTTTTAGTAGAGACGGGGTTTCACCATGTTGACCAGGATGGTATCTATCTCTTGACTTGTGATCCACCCGCCTCGGCCTCCCAAAGTGCTGGGATTACAGGCGTGTTGTTTGCTTTATTAGAGATAGTATCTCACTGTTCCTTAGCCTGGTCATAAACTCCTGTGCTCAGGTGATCCTCCCACCTTAACGATCCAAAGTATTGGGATGATAGGCACGATCCACTGCACTTGGCCATTTTTTATCTTTCATGCTGTTTTTTTTCTTTCTTTGTTTTTTTTTTTGTTTTTGTTTTTGTTTTTTTTTGAGACGGAGTTTCACTCATGTTACCCAGGCTGGAGTGCAATGGCGCTATCTCGGCTCACCGCAACCTCCGCATCCTGGGTTCAGGCAATTCTCCTGCCTCAGCCTCCTGAGTAACTGGGATTACAGGCATGCATCACCATGCCCAGCTAATTTTTTGTATTTTTAGTAGAGACAGGGTTTCACCATGTTGACCAGGATGGTCTCGATCTCTTGACCTCGTGATCCACCCGCCTCGGCCTCCTAAAGTGCTGGGATTACAGGCTTGAGCCACCGCGCCCGGCCACTACTGTTTTTAATGTACCTTTAAAAAAACATTTAGTTATGTTTAGATACATAAATAGCAATGTATAATAACTGATGACAGTAGCTATTACAGTCACATGCTGTACAGGCTTGTAGCCAAGGAGCAATAGGCCTTATCATATAGTTCAGATGTGTAGTAAGTTGTAACATCTAGGTTTGTATAAGGACACTCTATGATGTTCACATAATGACAAAATTACCTAACTACACATTTCTCAGACTATATCTCTAACATTAAGTCACATATGACTATAAACAAAATATTATAACACCACACTTTTATTGTCGAGTGTCACTTTTGTTGGGGTACAATATTTTGAAGCCTACCAAATAAGAGTAAGAAGAGAACTCTTCAAGGCATTTTATATTCAGCTATGCCATTTAATTCACATAACACTCTCATGCAGTAGGTATTGTTATAGAACGCCTAAGTCCTTCGAAATATTTCCCAAGTCACAGGCAATGAATGCTGAAGTTGTATGAGGATTCAGGTCACTCTGGCTTCATAGCCAGAACTTTTAACCAGAGTTAGATTCAAATTATGTATAACCTGAGCTTTACCTAATTTGAGGAGTCTACTTTAAGAATTTAATTCAAAATTACAAATGCATACTCAAATATAAGAGTGAACATTTAGAACAAGGACAAAAAGAAAAATTGCACATTTTAAAAAGCTGTGCAAAATTAGCAAGGATTGCAAACCCTAGAAAAATAGCATTTTTAATCAGCTGCCTAATACATCTCTATAATACTCTTTTTCTTAGTTTTTTGATTTTGTTTTCATATTGCAAATATTTTGTGTTATTATCTATAAAGATAGTAGAAAGATAATTCAGTCTTTTTCCTATCAAGGTTAATCATGTTTGGTCTTTTATAAAGATTTTTCAGAAGTGTTCAGTTTCTCAACTAGTTATTTGTGTGTTAATCATGTAGGGCTGCCATAACACAATACCACAGAGTGAGTGGCTGAACCAACCTGAACGCATTTCGTACATTTTCAGAGGTTGGAAGTCTAAAATCAAGGTGTTGATAACTATGGTTTCTCCTGAGGTTGCTCTCCTGGGCGTGCCCTCTCACTGTAGGCCAGCATGGCTCTTCCTCTGTGCATACCTGCTTCCGATGTATCTTCCTCTTCTGATGAGGACACAGCCCGACCAGATCATGGGACCAACCTTTATTATTCCCTTTAACCTAAATTACCTCCTTAAAGCTTTTATCTCCAAATACAGTTACATTGGCTGTTACAGCTTCAACCTATAAATCTAGGGGACACAAGTTAATAGCAATTGCTATTTCCATGCAAATATGTCAAATTGTCAAATTTTGAAAAATTATCTATTAAGTATTTTATATACATGAAAAGTATATCAAGATACTTCTTTCATAATACTGCTGGAAATTTGTGCTGTATGAAAATAGGAATTCTGAAAATTATATTTCTATATTTTCCACCAGAATGAAAAACAATTTATGGTACATTTATAGTTACAGATAAAATATTACTGAAGTAAACTACAGATAGATCAATATAGCATATTCTTAAAAGTAACAAACCAGAAAATTCATAAAAGAGTAATCCAATCTCTCCGGAACAGTAATAAATGGTACAGTTTACATATAGGAAAGTAACAACCTAATTTTGATTGTACCCTGGCCCACATTCCACAGCATATTCTTGGTATATTCTGTGTATCCTTTCATCTCATTCTCTTCTCACCCATTGCTTAACAGTCTTACATCTCTTTTTTTCTTCCTCAAACATGAAAACCCCATATCCACCTATGAACTTCTTACTAATTGGTTTTTATATCTGGGATGTTCTTCCTACGAGCCTTCATCTGCAACTGCAATATGACTTTTTCAAGTGATCTCTGCTTCCAGGAAAAATTGTTGCAATGAGTACCCAAATTATTTCCTGCCTGAAACTATTAATACTTAAGGCAAAATATACAAATTGTTTTAAGATATTGAATCACGTAGGAAAATAATCACTTAGGCAAGAGAATGAAATTAAATAATCCCTAAAATTGTCTCAATTTACCAATTAAAGAGAAGTTCCTGACAGTCTGTTTGACCTGAGGATTGGGAGATAGAAATTTAGGGAAGGGAAAGTAGCTAGAATTTATAAGGGATAGTGCCAGACTGAAACAGATTGGCTACTCTGGTCGTATCTAACAAAGTTTGCTACTCTGGTCATATCTAACAAAGTTTAAAAGCATGTCTCAAATGATCAAACATTTTTAAGTAAACTAACTGTGCTGGAGAGCAAAGCCCAAGAAATTTCAGTACTACAAAAATATCTTTCTCCCAACATTGTAAAACTCATAGTGTCTGTAATCCAGTAATAGTTACTAAGCATAAAAATCCAGAAAAATGTATGCCGTAATTAGAAGAAATTAGAATGTATACATATACACCCAGAAATTAAGCATATGATAAACTTCTCTAAAAGGTATATTTAAACCATTATTATAACTATAATCTCTGCATTTGAGAAAAAGGAAGGTTAAATATATGAATTAGAGATTGAAGACATTGCAAAACAAATTGAACTTCCAGAGAAGGAAATCATGGCCGAGATTTACATAATGACGATATTTGGATGGGATAAACAGGAGACCAGACACTGTAAAAGTAAAGATTATTGAACTTAAAGACATCATGGATAGTATCCAAACCACACAGAGAGAAAAAAAGACTGGAAAAATATTCAGCAAGCTGAGAAACAATGTAATGTAATTTAATATATGTTTAATCGAAATTTCTAAATGAGAAATGGAAACAAAAATAGTAGACAAATTATAACATATATGATTCAACACAGTAAAGATATCAATTCTTCCCAAATTACTCTATAGTTTTAATGTAATTCCAGCAAAATATCAGTCAGGTTTGGTGAAGACACAGATAAGCCTATTCTGAAATGTATATGGAATAGTGCGGTATAGAATAAATACAAAAACTGACTCAGGAAGAAAAATAAATGTGGACAGACCTGTGAAAAGGAAAGATATTAAATACAGATTAAAAAAAAAAAAGGTGCAGGACCACATGGGTTCATCAGTAAATTCTTCCAAACATGTAAAAATGAATCAACATCTATGTTTTTTTAAGCTCTTTTCAACAATTAGAATAGAGAGAACATTTCCAAACTTGTTCTAATACCTTGCTACTAAGCCAGACAAAGCCACTATGAGGAAAGCAGACTAAAGACCAATATTACTTAGAAATATAGATGCAAAACTTCTCAAAAGAATAATAAGAGCCATATCCAGTAGCATAGTAAAAGCGCTATACATTATAACCAAGTGGAGTTTATTTCAAGAAAGGGAGGGTGGTTCAACATTAGAATCAGTCAATGTGATACACTACCACAACAATTACATTAAAAATGATTATCTCAATTGATCTAGAAAAATAACTTGGCAAAATTCAATACTCTCTTATTATAAATGAACTCAGTAAACTAGAAATAAAAGCAAACTTCTCCAAAGTGATAAAGAGCATTGATACAAAGCCCACAGCTATCATGATACTCAATAGTGAAATATTGAAATCTTTCACCGTAAAATGAGACCAAGACAACAGTGCCTGTTTTTGCAACTTCTATTCAACATTGTATTGGAATTTCTAGCCAGAACAGCTAGGCAAGAAAAGGAAATAAAAGGCATTCAAACTGAAAGACAAAAAAGTACAATAATTTTTATTCCCAGATGACATGACTTACATTAAAAAAAAAAAAACCCATTTAAAACATTATTAAAGCTAATAAATGAATTCAGAAAAGTTATGGAATACCAGTTCTACAAGAAAAAAATAAGTTGTTTTTCTATACACTAGCAAAGAAAAACCTGAAACGAAAATTCTGAAACTGGTTTAATTTTCAACAGCATCAAAAAATAAAATACTTAGGAATAAATTTAACCAAAGAGTTGCAAGACTTTTGCACCAAAAATTTAAAACTTTACTGAAAAGGCAAATAAACTAGAGGAATCATTAGTCAGCTTGTTTAAAAACAGAAACAACAACAACCACACACACAAAAACACAGGCACAAGAAAATAAGTAAAATAATGAGGAAACAATACAGAATTTCACATGTAATATATAATATGAGGACAATTAATATAAAGTTTTAGAGAAGCTCAACAAGAGGTAGAAAACCTCAGAAGATCAATAATGCAAAAAATTATCTAAAAATACATATTTTAAAATGTTCTATTTAGGATTACTTTACCATTGAATATTCAGTGAAATAATTTATCTGCCATTTCTATTATAAAGACCACAGAAAATTATAGAAAGCTACTAAACTGAAGTAAAAATGAGCATAACCTTTATAAAATATCACAAAACAAAAGCCTAGTAATTTGATTTATAATTATAGTTGAAAAAATGTAAATATACTATTTGCAACAAAAAATAAAATCAGTATATTCAATAATAATGCCAAGCATTTCATTCAAGAAATGAAATAATGCTTTGTTATTAGGAAATAAATCAAATACATTATTACATTTACAAGGTAGAAAAAATGCAATTATAACAATGTAGTGTAGAGATACATTTTACACATTTTAGTTAATCAATAGTAATACAAAGTTTAGTGAAATGAGAATAGAGGTATCAATTCAATGTGTACAGTTAACACAAGAATGAAAGTCACATACATTAAATATTGAAACTTGCAGATTCTAAAAACAGAATATAAATATTTTCTTATTATTATTTAAGTAGAGACAAGAAAATAAATTAAAGGTTTATACAGAATAAGTTATAATTGCATTATAAGAAAACCCAAGATATTTACACAAATCTCAATAGAAGATAACTGTTAATTTTATGGAGGTAAATACAATGCAGTTTTTTGCTATTACACTTTACCTGTTTATAAATAGAAATGGGGAAAATATTCCATTTGTTATAACCAAACAACTGTGGGGCCCTTTGAAGCTTTATTTAAAAATCAAATAACAAAAGGCAGATTAATTGGAGAAAAGGCAAAAAATGTACTTAACGTGTATATGTGGGAGCCTTCAAAATGAAGACCCAAAGAAAAAGAGGAAATTGTCCATTTGTATCCTTATGTTCAACAAAGTGTTAACAGCCATGTAGAAATATGATTGAACAAAAAGGGTATAATCTAACATTAATAAACTGAGAGACAAAACTCAGCAAGGCTGTCTGTCTAGATTCTTCTTGTTCTTTTTGAGCATACATTTCTTTCTTTTGGGCATGAGGCAGGCATTTTCTAGAAAAGGGGTTTTATAACTTATACTGAAACAAGGTAGTGGGATAATTTATTTACAGCCAGTTTTTATGCAAAAAGATGAAGGGAAAGTTAGAGTAATTGTTTTAGGGTTTATGGCTACCTTTGGGGAAAAATGGTTCTGGTTTCTATGACCTGCATTGGGGAAGAGTGTTCTATGGGTATCCTTGGGGGAGAATTGGGCTAAGAGACAAGAAGGCAGGAGAAGATCAGAGAAAACTGCTTCTGAGACTGCTCCTGAGGCCTTCATTCTATGATACTATTTTCTGAGCCCGAACAACTACAGGCATGTAAAGGTAAATTCAAAGTAGGTTACTTGCATAAATTATAATGAATAACTGAAGGACATAAAACATTCCAGAAAAGATGCACAATCCTTTAGAGTATAAAACTTATCAGAAAACTTTAGCTTTCACCAATTTATCTATAATTACATTATTTCCAGTAAGAATTACTTTTTAAAACTGGATAAACTAATTAAGAATACATGTGGTAAAAATAGTTTATATGAATTTTCAAGTAAGTTGGGGAAAAGAAGGTGACGATGGAAGAGGGACTTGAGTGGCACATATTAAAATAGGATTGGTAGAACTTGCCATTAGACTGGTGTAAAGCGATACAATATATAGAAACACATGGATATTGACAACCATCAATATATCTAGTTATAGATATTGATGACATGGGTATAGCTACATAGGTATAGTTACTTCCTATAACAGAAAGTATCCACATAAAGTGGGCGATCTCTAACATTATCCAAATAAGCAAAAAAATAAAATAAAATAAATGAACAAAAATGGAAAATGCAGATTGACAAAAAGGAAAGGCAAAATCACCATAACCCATGACTACACATAATTTGGTGACAGTGATTTCTAAACAAGTGATTTTAGATGTAAGTGGCCCTTCTGAGACCAGCCATGTTAACTCGAGAGGCTACACAAACACTGAGCCAGGCTTCTGCTCCTGAAGACTGGAAATAACAGGGCTTGAAAAGTGCATGGGCTAATGGTGGTCATGTTGCAAAAGCTCCATTTCGGGAAGAAAGAGAACCAGCTAGGAAGAGATTTCCCTTAGATAAGTGGAGGCGAGGGGGAAGAAAAAAAAAGCAGCTGAAAAAAATAAGATAATGACGGTGAGCCAGAAGGAAAAATATATTAGCGTCTAGGAATCATTCCTTGCTAAAGAGAAAAAGAAACTGGCCAAAAAAATCACATTAGAAAACTGTTCAGCATTACTGGTGTTGAGGGAAATGAAAATAAAAATGGTAAAAAAGATACCATATTTAACCTAATGTATCAGCAAGTATTTTATTTTATTTTATTTTATTTTTTTATAATAGTTCAAATCTTGATTTTAATAGACTTTTTAAAACTCAACATTTTATAAAAATTACATATTGCAAACAAGTTAATTCCTAGTTTTAAATATAACAATAACATGATTTGTACTTAAGTATAAAAAACCAAAGATATTACAGGTACCATGTAAGTTCTTTTTTTTTTTCCATTTATTTTGTTGCATTTTAGGTTTTGGGGTACATGTGAAGAACATGCAAGATTGTTGCATAGGTACACACGTGGCAGTGTGGTTTGCTACCTTCCTCCCCATCACCTACATCTGGCATCTGTCCCCTTGCTATCTGTCCCCAACTCCCCACCCCCCACCGTCCCTCCCCTATTTCTTCCCAACTGACCCCAGTGTGTAGTGCTCCCCTCCCTGTGTCCATGTGTTCTCATTGCTCAACACCTGCCTATGAGTGAGAACATGTGGTGTTTGATCTTCTGCTCTTCTGTCAGTTTGCTGAGAATGATGGTTTCCAGGTTCATCCATGTCCCTACAAAGGACCCAAACTCATCGTTTTTGATGCCTGCATAATATTCCATGGTGTATATGTGCCACATTTTCCCTGTCCAGTCTATCATCGATGGGCATTTTGGGTTGGTTCCAGGTCTTTGCTATTGTAAACAGTGCTGCAATGAACATTCGTGTGCACGTGTCCTTATAGTAGAACGATTTATAATCCTTTGGATATATACCAAATAATGGGATTGCTGGGTCAAATGGAATTTCTATTTCTAGGTCCTTGAGGAATTGCCACACTGTCTTCCACAATGGTTGAACTAATTTACACTCCCACCAACAGCGTAAAACTGTTCCTACTTCTCCACATCCTCTCCAGCATCTGTTGTCTCTAGATTTTTTAATGATCGCCATTCTAACTGGCGTGAGATGGTATCTCAATGTAGTTTTGATTTGCATTTCTGTGATGACCAGTGATTATGAGCATTTTTTCATATGTTTGTTGGCCTCCGCAAGTATTTTAAAGACTGACAGTATTTGTTACCCTTAAATATATGAGGGAAAGGCCCACTTACAGGTAAAAGGATCTTTGGAGAAATGGCCACTTCCTGGACCAGAAAAAGAAAAACATTAAGTGAGGTTGGGACATCTTATAACACAAAGCAAAGCAAGTCGTCAAAAACTATCATGAGAACATTCTGAAGGATAAAGAAGTCAAGCGTAAAGGGGCTTCTCTAGGATAAGTCTGACACATTTGAATTAGTATTTTGCTATTATTAATATCATTTCTGTAATTGATTAGAGAATATTAAAAGTTCATGAGTCCTTTACATGTGGGCGTTTGTTTGCATCTGTGTGTTATGTGTATGTTTGAGCCAGACAGAGAGAAATGAATGCTAAAAGCAACGATTGAAGGGCTGCAGAACAAAGATATTTGTAAATGCCAAAGAACCTCTGCATAGATTCTCTGAAAATTGCAAAGGGCAAAAAATGTGGGAAAAGTAAGTGGATATTTTTCTTTAAAAGACGTGGTGGTAATTTTCTTTAAAAAGTGAGCAAATGTAGCATTACTAACAGTTGGATTCTGGTTTAGAAAAAAAAATTATAACTTTTGAGAATAAAAGTATAATTGAATATGGATTGTTGGTAGATGGCATTAGGGAATTGTAGCTGATTTTCTGTGTCAAATGGAACAACTAATTGAATGAACTACTGAAAAATGTCCTTATTTGTAGGAGATGCATGTAATGTATTTTGTGGAAAAATGTCAAGATTTATGTAAATTTCAAATGGTTCCACAAATAAACAACTTAGGTAAACAATGAAAATGTTAGCAGTTATTGAACCTAGATCTTTTCCATAAGAATAACCACTGTATTTTTTTTTTAATTTTAAGGTACTACATTTTTCATAATAAGTGCTGAAATTATTAACAAATAAAAAAAGAAAAATATTGACATATTCTCTAGTTGTCAAAACTTAATTTTAGGAAACTTTAAGATAAAATACTCATGCATAATTGCATAAAATGAAAACATTTGTATTCTACATAAAGTTGAAAATATACATAATAAGCCAAAAGTTAAACTTACAGACATGAAGAAAGTTTGAAAAACTATGAAAAATATAAAAATCCCAATAAAAATAAACAGTTTATAAATTTATGCTTTACAAAAAAGAGACAGAAAATGGCCAAAAAATCATATTAGAAAACTGTTCAGCATTACTGATGTTGAGGGAGATGAAAATAAAAATGGTAAAAAGATACCACATTTACCTATTGTATCAGCAAGTATTTTAAAGACTGACAGTATTTGTCGCTCTTAAATGTATGAGGGAAAGTGGATATTAAAACAACCTTCCAAAAAAGAATATGCTATTATTTATGAAAAGTAAACTTTGCTAACACACACACACACACACACAAATACACATACACACATACACATACACATACACAACCGAGCCATTGACAAGATGGTGGAATAGGAACAGCTCCAGTCTGCACCTCCCAGTGAGACTGACACAGAATGCAAGTGATTTCTGCATTTCCAACTGAGGTACCCGGTTCATCTCACTGGGACTGGCTGGGCAGTGGTTGCAGCTCTCTCGGAGGGCCAGCCGCAGCAGGGTGGGGGTGTTGCCTCACCTGAGAAGTGCAAGTGGTCAGGGAATTTCATTCCCTTAGCCAAGGGAAGCCGTGAGAGACTGTATGGGGGAGAAACGTGCATTCCAGCCCAGATACTGTGCTTTTCTGACTTTGCAACTGACAAACCCAGAACCTAGGCCACCAGGGCCCTGTTACAAGCACAAAATTGGGCAGCCATTTGGGCTGACACCGAGCTAGCAGCAAGAGGTTTTCTGTTTTTTTTTTTTTTTTTTTTTTTTTTTTTTTTTTTAATTCTTACCCGGTGGCAACTGGACCAACATTGACACAGAACCATTCACTCACCTGGAAAGGGGGCTGAAGCCAGGGAGCCAAGTGGTATGATTCAGCAAGTCCCACCCCCACGGAGCCCAGCAAGGTAAAATCCACTGACTTGAAATTCTCCCTGCCAGCACAGCAGTCTGAGGTCGACCTGTGATGCACAAGCTTGGTGGGAGGAGGAGTGTCCACCATCACTGAGGCTTGAGTAGATGGTTTTACCATCACAGTGTAAACAAAGCCACCAGGAACTTCAAACTGGGCAGAGGCCACTTCAGCTCCACAAAGCCACTGCTGCCAAACTGCCTCTCTAGATTCCTCCTCTCCGGGCAGTGTATCTCTGAAAAAGAGACAGCAGCTCCAGTCAGGGACTTATAGATAAAATCCCCATCTCCCCGGGACAGTCTCAGGATACAAAATCAATGTGCCAAAATCACAAGCATTCCTATACACCAATAACAGACAGAGAGCCAAATCATGAATAAACACTCATTCATAGTTGCTACAAAGAGAATAAAATTCCTAAGAATACAACTTACAAGGGATGTAAAGGAACTTTTCAAGGAGAAGTACAAACCACTGCTCAAGGAAATAAGAGAGCACACAAACAATGGAAAAACATTCCATGCTCATGGATAGGAAGAATCAGTATCGCGAAAACGGCTGTACTGCACAAAGTAATTTACAGATTTAATGCTATCCCCATCAACCTAACATTGACTTTCTTTACAGAATTGGAAAAAACTACTCTAAATTTCATATGGAATGAAAAAAGATCCCACATAGCCAGGACAATTCTAAGAGAGAGAAAAAAAAAAGAAAAAAAAAAAAAAAAAAAAAAAAAAAAAACTGGAGGCATCACACTACCTGACTTCAAACTATCCTACAAGGCTACAGTAACAAAACCAGCATGGTACTGGTATCAAAACAGATATACAGACCAGTGGAACAGAATAGAGGCCTCAGAAATAACAACACCACACATCCACAACCATCTGATCTTTGACAAACCTGACAAAAACAAGCAATGAGGAAAGGATTCTTTATTTAATAAACAGTGTTGTGAAAACTGCCTAGTCATATGCAGAAAGCTGAAACTGGATCCCATCCGTACACCTTATACAAAAATTAACTCAAGATGTATTAAAGTCTTGAATGTAAGACCTAGAACTATAAAAATCCGAGAAGAAAACCTAGGCAATAACATTCAGGACATAGGCATGGGCAAAGAAAAACACCAGAAGCAATGGCAATGAAAGCCGAAACAGACAAATAGGATTTTATTAAACTAAAGAGCTTCTACACAGCAAAAGAAACTATCATTAGAGTGAACAGGCAACCTACATTGGGAGAAAATTTTTGCATTCTATTCATCAGACAAAGGGCTATAACCTACAAAGAACTTAAAAAAATATTTACAAGAAAAAGACAACACCATAAAATAGGGCAAAAAATATGAACAGACACTTCTCAAAAGAAGACATTTATGTGTCCAACAAACATATAAAAAAAAAAAGCTTATCATCACTGATGATCAAAGAAATGCAAATCAAAACCACATTGAGACACCATCTCAAGCCAGTTAGCATGGCGATCATTAAAAAGTCAGGAGACAAGAGATGCTGGAGAGGATGTGGAGAAATAGGAGCACTTTTACACTTTTGGTGGGAGTGTAAATGAGTTCAACTATTGTGGAAGACAGTGTGGAGATCCCTCAAGTATCTAGAACTAGAAATACCATTTGACCCAGCAATCCCATTACTGGGTATATGCCCAAAGTATTATAAATCATTCTACTATAAAGACACATGCACATTTGTGTTGTTGCGGCACTGTTCACAATAACAAAGACTTGGAGCCAAGCCAAATGCCCATCAATGATAGACTGAATAAAGAAAATGTGGCACATATGCGTCAGGAATACTATGCAGCCATAAAAAAGGATGAGTTCATGTCCTTCACAGGGAGATGGATAAAGCTGAAAACCATCATTATCAGCAAACTGACACAGGAACAGAAAACCAAATAACACATGTTCTCACTCATAAGTGGGAGTTGAACAATGAGAACACATGGACACAGGGAGGCGAACATCACATACCAGGGCCTGTCCAAGTTTGGGGGACTAGGGGAGGGATAGCATAAGGAGAAATACCTAATGTAGATGATGGGTTGACGAGTGCAGCAAACCACCATGCCACATGTACACCTATGTAACAAACCTGCACACTCTGCACATGGATCCCAGAATTTAAAGAATAGTTAAACAAAAAAAAGGTAATAAAATAAAATAAATAACAAAAACCCAAGAAACTGCCAGATTTGTACACAGGTATGTATTTGTACTATTTGTACAAGGATATTTATTGAAGCATGTTATATTACTGGAAACAATTTGAATGCCATATAATATGGAATTATTGAATAAATGATGCTATACCTGTAGTAAAAAATTCAGTAGTTAAATAAATTAGTTTGTTATTTGTGTATTGACCTAGACACATGTCTATAATATGTTATGCAGCAGTCAATGATTTTGTTTTGTAAAATATAAAAATGAGAGAAGGGAAAATAAAACATATGTGTATGTGTGTGTATTTGCACAAGGTTTAAATAAAAGTAAAGTTTGAATGCAGAAATACCAAATTGCAAAGACGGCTTAGCACATCTCAAGGTTGAGAGAGGAAAGAAGGGGGAAAGGTAGAGCTATTAACACTTTCTTTATAACTGTCTCTATTCTTTGGATTCTGACAAATATGTATTCATTTTCTAATTAAAAATAATGGTAAAGTAAGAAAAAATACATACAACAGTAGCAGCAAAACAAATTGCTACTGAGTGAATAATATCCAGTCAGGCACAAATTACTATTTTCTAATGTGCAGAAGTTTGACTGCAGGCAGATAGCAAAGAGAAAGAATTTATGAATCTTTTCATGTAAAATTAATGATGCAATATAATGTGTGGTATTTTTACTTTAAAAGAAGTTTCACAATGTGATATTTTATTGCTATGCCATTTTAATTACTACAACTCTGTGTGCTTCATTGTGAATATTTTGGTTTTGAATTTTGACCCCAGGCAATTTTGTTATGAAGTAGAGTTCCTTTTCATCGATTAGAAAATGTTGCAAACCAAAGGGATAATTTATAAACAAAATCAATTAAAACTCGCCTCTTAGATTTTCTCATATTTTTCTCTTTATCCTGGTGGAACAAAGTGAACATTCACTAAGTTAGTGGGAAATGAGTACATGAAAGAAAGAGCTGAGATCTTCTTTCTTAGAATTAAACTTAGAGGAACTTTGGCTTCAATAAGTAAATTAGAGAAATCAAGAAGCAAATTATCTCACTAAGGCTTGGAAAACATTACATTATAACATTTTGTAATAACTAAATAATAAGTACAATTTATAAGATTGGCAGTTCTCACATTCCATCATATGAATATTAAAATAGCATTTATAAATAACATTTACATGGAAACCTCTTATTCTGGGCCTTCTTATCATCCTGTTATCCTTGTCCTTCAAGACCCAAATGACACATTAATCTCTCCTGGAAAATTGTACTTGTCCTCTAGTTTAGCGAACCATGGTTGGGTTCTTTCTCCTGTTGAATGTTCACAAGACACAGGATTCATATATTCTATTTGAAGTTACCTTTGGATTTGACATCTTGAACAACAGCTATGAACTCTTCAAGCAGTGATTATGGCACAAATCTTGAAGTACCCACCTCATATTATGTGTTAAACAATTGTTCGTTGAATTCAATAAGCTGATGTACATTACATTGGATACTGACGATTTATTGATACCTTAATGCTGTACTAAATGTGACCAGTCTTTTCTCCTTGGGAGAGACAAATCTACTGCTTCCTCCTAGTATGCTACATTTCCTATGAAAAAGGATTAGCTTACATGTCATCTTTTCTCTTCAACTATCTTTTTCTCCTTTTTCTCCCTCATTTTCAGTATATGAGTTTGTGTGTATGTCTTGAGAAAAATAAATGCATTTTAACTGAGACTTTCAAATCTTTCCATATGAAATCACACTGTCAGCTTTATTCTCTTCCATTAGATGAACTATTCTTATTCCTACCAAAGGCCATCTGTAACTTACTTTGGATTTCACCCCTCTTTACCTCCCCAGAGTTTGTATTAGATGACTACTTTCTGTTGTAAACTGGTAATTCCCCACACATTTTATTGCAGTATGCTTATATTAGCTTTCTATTGCTGCTGCAACAAATGTAATGTCTTAACCCTGCATCAATGTATTATCTTACATTTCTGGAGATCGGAAGTCCAAAATCAATTTCACTGAACTAAAATAATATAATATCCAAATAACATCTGGAGGCTTTAGGGACGAATCTGCTTCCCTACATTTTCCTTTTTAAAGGGACTCCCCTCAGTTCTTGGTTCGTGGCCCCAGCTCGCCAGTCTGTTTTCGTCATCAAATTTTCTTCTTTGACTCTGATCCTCTTGCTTTTCTCTTATAAGGACCCTTGGAATTATATTGGCCCCTCAGAGATAACCAAGGATAATCTCCCCATCAAAAGATCCTTTACTTAATTACATCTGCCAAGTTCCTTTTGCCTTTTAAGTAATATAGTCACAGGGAATTAGGCCATTAGCATGTTGAAGGGACCATTATTTAGCTTACCACAATTCCTATCAAGATAAATCACCCTCTAGTATAATCATTTTAAACTTCTGCATGGACGCTACACTATTTTCCAGTTCACTCTGTATTTCTCTACTGTGATTCACATGTGAACTTGCAAAAAATCTCTACATTCTCTCAGGCTTTGTGACTCAGTCCTTCACTTAAACTCGAATAAGAGGAATTTGGACTCTTCAACTTCGTTCATTTATCTTATATGAACAGTAAAAATAATCTTCATGTTGCCATATGGAATGGCCACTTCTCTGTTCTGACATCTCAGACCTTGACCTTTAATTCTCTCCTCTTTGATTTCTACACAACTAGCTTCTCATAATTCAGTTTGACTATAACATAGAAGAGTTGCCTCCTTTGTCCACTTAAATTGGAACCTCCCCAAACCAATCAACTCTCTATTCCAACCTTTAGTTTTATTTTCTTTAGGACAGTTAACACTCACAGGAATTATCTTGATTATTAATTTGTTTACTTATTTATAATATCCTGCCTCCTCCTCTAATATGAGAAGTGTATTGTATATAGTAAGAATGTTTTTCCCTCAACTTTATTACTTCAAACAATTGTTTCTCACAAATACAGTTTCAGTTTCCATACTGCAGGTAACTTCAATAAGCCATTCTAGGATAGTTTTGGTAGTGTATCGAAAAGAATATCCCAAATTACCTAAAAATGTTGTTAAAATATCCAATTTCAAAATATTTATCTACGTGAGCCTTCATTTTTTATGTATTTCAATTAAAACAGCATTTCATTCCACATTGTATGCGGATGCAGATATGAGAATCCAGCTGTATACTATTAATACAAAATTTAAGGATATTTATAAAAACACAGAACAGTGCAACTAGTCTCACTTTGTCTGCTTTGCAAAACATAGTTGTTACTTTATAACAGATATATAATTTACATTAGCATATAATGTGCTTATTGCTATTTGTAAATAGTCATAATTGTATATATTTAAATATAAAATCAACTTAAAATTTAAACATTTCTAAATGAGATGTAATTTCTAACCCAATAAATATCATTAAATACAATACATACAAACAAACGTTCTCTGGGTTCCTTAGTCATTTTAATGAATATATAGAGATCTTGGGAACAAAATTTGTGAGAACAAGTTGTTGACAGTAATAATTTTAAAACATTTTTGAAGTTTGAAGGAGAAACATTCTTCCCTGAAATTTCAACAATAGCAAAAAAAAAAAAAAAAAAAAAATTGCACAACTGCCCTTGTGGAAGTGAGCAAATCCTACCAGCTAAGCAATACACACACACACACACACACACACACACACACTGATCTGGGTAACAATAATACTTCTATAGGTAGCTTGGTTCCAAAATGGCTAGACCGATTTGATGGCACAGCAAATACATGTAAATTTGCAAAGAGTATATACTCTATTGTGTATATTACATACATCTCATCACTGGAATATAGTGATACTTAGATTCATTGTGAATATGAAAAGGCATCTATTCCCCATCAGCCTGCTTACAAATAGGTCAATCAAGTAGTGTATAGACAAAATAAAGCTGTCAGAGAATAGACAACAGATTGATAAAGAATTTCTGTAACTATGTTAACAGACACAAATACAATGTACTTTTAATTAGCAAAGAGTTAGTAAATTCAAAGTATTAAGTTGGTTGAATGATCTGATTTTGAAACTAGATGACATTCTACATTAACTTACTCTCATCATAATGTTTCTCTTTTAATATAATCTTTTGCTAAGTGAGTTTCAATATGTTTTCTATTAAACTTTTAGGTTTTAAAGTTTTTAATCAAGATGCAATTTTGTCATTTGAGAATTTGTAAATGTACAGGATTCTAAGCATGGATCACAAATAATATACACAGAAACATGCAACTAGGTGATGTCCTGTTCTATGTTGGCACTATGCTTTCTGTTGGCTCACAGAGAATTTTGCTTCACTGATTTGATGGCAGGTTGGTCTAGGTCACATTTTAACAAGTTTCTTTTCTGCTAACAGACATGTTATCATTCTCCAGAGCTTTCTTCTGCACAGCATTTTCCAGGATGTGTGTGTGTGTGTGTGTGTGTGTGTGTGTGTGTGTGTATAAAATGCCACTCCTTTAAAATGCTGAGTATTCAATAAACAAGGTCACTTTTAAAAGCAGCCCCTTTCATATTGATAGAGCTGTCTCCTCTGGCTTGTTTCTCTTAAAATGTTGGCTAATGGATGACTACAGGTGATTTTTAAAGTAAGAGCATTAGTCAGGGATTAAAGTGCCATAGCTTCCCTTACCTGTGTGAGAAGATGTCAGCCTGATTTGTGATGGATGGTCTCATATAAGTTTAGGAGCCTCTTTCTTTTTTTGTATGCAGCATCTTTGGCCGCATGGGAAATAAAATCAATATATGAGGGTACAATGTGTAGCATAGGTCTATTAGAATAACTTGTAGATTCAATAATTTGAAAATAGTCTCTTTGTAACAAATGCCACAAAGCAATACAAAAAAAAAGTGTAATTCTGTGGTCTTCAGAATGGCAAACAGGTGGCTGATAAACCTTTGTGTGGTTTGAGGGTGGAGTGGGAAGACAGCTCAGCTAGTTTACCTTCTTAGAGGAGTCATTTAGGGAGACTTCTTAATGGAGTATTATCAGTGAATTGTATCTTTCCAAAGCACATGTCAAAGTCCTTAGCCCAGTATCTCATAATGTGACTGTATTTGGAAATTATATCATTGCAGATTAGAAAACGTCAGATGAATGGTGCAGGGTCGGCTTTTATATCAGTGTGGCTAGCATCTGTATGAGGGATCATGGGAAGAGGCACGGTGACAATGTCATGTGAAGATGGAGGCTGAGGTTGGAGGGTTGCATCTACAAGCCTAGGAATGTCAAAGATTTCAGCCGTCACCACAATCTTGGAGAGCGGCGTGGAACAGGGTCTTCATCAGAACCCTCAGAAGGAATTCACCCTGCTGACACCTTGGTTCCTCACTTCCAGCCTTCAGGGCACAATAAATTTCTGTTGCTTTAAGCCACTCTATTTGTGGTACTTTATTATAGCAGCACCAGGAAACTAACACATGAGGAATCTGAGAGGATTATCATGTTCAAAAATTTGGGGAGAGAAAGGAGATGCAGAATTTATTAAACAAACCTGCAATTAAGTTATTAATATGTACCTTTTTGTATAAATGAGCAGTGAGAAGCATATGAAGATAACCTTCTCCAAAGACTTCATGGTACAATCTAGACTAAAATTTAGAAGTACTGACCATTTTTGCACTTGTATTCATACATCTTACAATGAAATTTATATAAAGAAAACTACGGTGCAAACAGGCCATGGCAACCCTTATGCCATCTTCAAATTCATTAACTCATAGGATACATGGCCTTCCTAGGCTGAGAAGAGAAGTAAGTGTTGAGAAAAATAGTCAAAATGTGATGCTCCCTATGCCTTTTACAGCCTACAAGAATCAAAATAAAAGTGTGAGGCTAACATTCTTATTATTCAAAAGTGATAGGTAATAATGTCTCCAAAAATACCATTGTTGAGTCCAAGGATGGCCTGAGAAGGGCCTTTCTCCGTGTCCAGCTTGGGCTCTGGACTCAGGTTCTTGGTTTCCCTTGCTCGAAGAATCGAGCAGACAGCCTTAACCCCGCAGTCAGTGTTCCAGCTCCAAACAAGAGTTCATGGACCGAGAGAGTGAGCAGAAATGCAGTTTACTGAGCAAGCAAAAGTTAAGCGTCCACAGCATGGAAGGGGACCAGAAAGGGCAGCCACTGCTTGTTAGGGCTGCCTGGGCTTATATCCCCAAGCAATTTCCTCCCTTTCTTGATTGATGGCCAATGGCAGGTGTATATTTTCAACCTCCCTCCAAATGGTGGTGTTTTGGATCCTTTTTACCTTTTGTATCTTTTTTCCCAGGCTGTGGTCCAGGAAATTTACTCATATGGTTTCAAGGCTCTTGAGTTGCCGAGTGTTTGCCCACTAGTTCTGAGTCGGGAGAGGGCTTGTGACCATGAGTCCCCAAATTTTCTCTTTCTGGTCGTTGTTTCCTAGTTTCTATGGAACTGGCAAGCAGTATCCGGATGTGGTTAAAAAATAACTTTCAGTTGCTAGCTGAAACTATATGATTGAAGTACCTGTGTTGACCTTTGTCCATGTTAGGGGGTCCAAAATTTCCCCATTGACCCAAAAGGTTTTATTCCTTCAATAAGAAATGTGTTCCTTTTACATAGATATGTGTAATGTCACATATGAATTCTCCAAAAAGTCATCAGCCAGTAAGGTGGCCAGAGTTGGGAGAACTGCTTCTCTTAGAAGAGCTTTTACCTTTACCCATTAAAGTGACCCTTTACTTACCAGTGCATGGATGAAAAACACATTCTGAGGAAATAGGAGTGGAAAAATATTCAGAAAACAGAAATCTGTTTTATTGAAAAATTCAAAATTAGAACATAACTTCTGAATTGGGAAACATTTTGATTCTCTCATTAGCATGATGCTTTACTTACAAACATTATTTAAATGAAGAAATAAATTACTCAGTTGATTCCACTAGTTTTTTTCTATTGCATTTTTCTTTGCTGTTTAGTGATTTAATTTTCCTAAGGTCATTCCAAAAAAATGGTATATATTATGAATAATTGTTTAAATTACCAGTGTTTCTTCATATGAGGGTTGGCTTTTCATTTAGTTTTGCTTTAAGGACATTCATGAAGAAAATCTCACAGTTCCATGGCAATACAATATCAAGAATTTTTTGATATAAAGATCTCATAGAAATATGAATGCCTCGTTCTAAAATATCTCACATACTAAATATTCTAAAATATGTTGTACTGGAACTGTTAACTATAGATGAAAAGATGATTTTAAGATAATACGGTTCATTCCCTTTAGGTTTGGATATGTGGGGATAAAAGAGGAATTCATGCAGACTAATGTATTTTGATTACCCATGATGTGGCAGGCTGTGGTCCAGGAAATTTACTCATATGATTCCAAGTAATCCATAATGTAAGATTAGTTATCTGTAATTTATAAATTCATAAGCCAAAATTCAGATAAGTTAAGTGACATATCAAAGGCGTGAAGAAAGGAATGGCAAATTGTACAGGCTCCTATTTCTCCATGCTATGAGCATTGCAAACATTTAAAACAATAGAAAAGTAAAAAAAAATCTAAGTTTACAAGAAAAAAAACATTTTAATCGCTTCTCTTCTACCTGGACACCATCTTATAGCTATTTAAGTAGTTGCAAGCATAGTGATTTTATAGTTTCTATTTTCTGCCTAGTAGGCATGTTCAATTTAAATAAATGTGTTTTTGTATTTCATATGATTATAATTTTTAATTTATGTATGTTTACCTGTTATCCATATATTACACTTTTTCTATCTATGCTACTAAAATTAGATAGTTTATTTTATATTTTCCTTTATTTAAAAAGATGTTTCATATACATGCTAGTATAAAGTTTCTTTACAGTCTTTTTAAGGTCTATCATGTCAAAATATCTGGATTCATATTATTTCCAAAATGCTAAAACCAATTTACAGAGCTAGTAGTAAACTCATTTTGCTAAAATTAGTGAACCTTTGGTATTGATATTTTAGAAATATATTTATTTCTAATTTTTAGGAATAAAATTATATTTCTTAACCAAATTCTTGATTATAGAATTTGTTATAACATGCATTTTCCCTAGTTGATTTTTTATATCTCTTTTTTTGTTTATTTACTAGGCAGTTAAAATTTTCCTGACAATGTAATATATGCTAATTGTAGTACAATTATTTTATATTTTCTATTACAGTAATATAATTCTAAAAATTATCTTATTAGATAGGCATTCTTTTATAGCATTGTAAATTATCTCATATTATCTCTGAGATGTAATGCTATAGCCTTCATTTGAAAATGATTGTGTGATATCAAATCCTGTTATATTCTCTACTCTAAAGCCTCTGTCCTTATTTATTTATGTAAATTAAATATCAAGGCTGACCTTGAGGATCCTAGAGATCCCTGAGAAATTTATACATATAGTTATCTGTTCTTTAAACACTGAGTGTCATTAATATTCTAGGCAATCCAAAACATAAACTTCAATAGTACTTTTAGATTGTAATTTCATGGTAATATTAACCCTATTTTGTTCTGCTAGGAGAAAGTTTTGAAGTTAACTCTAAATTATTGTCTACGAAATGTACTGTGCTCCTGACGTGAGAGCTAGCAGCAGTGTATGCCCTGCATATCTGTAACTGACAGTGCCTATGGCTTCATTTAGGGTTGATTCATCCATCATGTCATCTTCTGAAAGCACTAGAAGTAGCAGCAAAGCTGGAGTGGCTTTTGACATCCTTTCACAATTCCATAAGGTTACTGTTCTACTATTAACTCAAACGACAAAGGAAATGTCATCTAAGTTGAGTGAATGGATGTTTGGACTCTAAAAGCCCTATTGTCTCAGGTGAAGGGGCAGATGTGCAGCCCTGGGGGATGGAAATGTCTGAGTCTCTATCTGTGTAGTTACATCCAATGCATATTATCTTTACAGATTTATGGGAAAGAGGACCATCAACCACCAAATAACGTGATATATATAACCAGACCTTGGAGTTGACCCATATTATTCTTCATCTGTTTCTTACTGATGGTCTCTGACTTATAATAAATATCAGTTGCCTAAGAGTGTGAAGTCACAATGGGGCCAGGACAAAAAAGGTCTCTAAGTAAAGGCAAGCTTGGAAGAACATGAGAAAGCTGTCACAATTCTGACTGTGACATTACAGCTGAGTTGGTGGAAGTGAGAGTATAGGTTAGAAATCAATTTTGTGTAAAACCAACTCTGGCAGAACTAAAATTAAAATGAAAATAAGAAAAGATAGGATATTTGATGTCAAAGAACCTAATAAATAATCCTTATATGGTTTGGCTCTGTGCCCCCACCCAAACCTCATCTCCATTTATAATCCCAATGTGTCAAGGGAGGGAGGTGATTGGATCATGGTGGTGGGTAACCCCATGCTGTTCTGAGAATGAGTTCTGATGAGGTCTGATGGGTTTACGAGTATTTGGGAGTTCCTCCTTCAGCCTTCTCTCTCATTGCCACCACAAAAAATGTGCCTGCTTCCCCTTCCGCCATGTAAGTTTTCTGAGGCCTTCTCGGCCATACAAAACTGTGAGCCAATTAAACCTTGTTCCTTTATAAATTACCCAGTCTCAGGGAAGTTCTTTATAGCAGTGTGAGAAAAGACTAATACAAATCTCAAAGGCAGACATACATGAAATAAATAGAAGTGACAGAGGAGAAATACAGTGAATATTTGCAATCTCTTTGGGTAAAATAAATCAAAAGCCAACTAAACAAAGGGAAGACTTTGGAAACAAGGACCTGTGTTATACAGACCAGTGTGTTTCAAAGGTAGTTCATGACTCACCTTTGGAGCTAGTTAAAAATTCAGAATTTAGTGTCCCCTTCATCAGATCTACTATAATTGAATTCATAAAGATGAAGAATGATGAGAACCTAGATTTGAAGCAAGATCACTCTTGATTCTTACTGAGATCTCTTGTGAAAGACCAAGGTTTCAAGGTCTCCTTGGCTCAATCATTTCCTCCTGCTTTCACCTTCTTCCTTTGCACTAGATTTCACTGTCTCCTCCATTCCACAGCATTGGTAAAAGAAAACATTGATGCAATCTCCTCTAGATTCATAAAGATAAGAAGTTCCAGAGATTCGTGCATACTGTGAAGTTATCTGATGGACATGTGTATAACATAAATTAGCCAGTGTGTACTAAAAGAATAAAGAATGTCTTCTTAGGGGTTATATGTAGCTTACATGTTCACAGGATTATCACTCAGGACATTGAAAATTAACAGATGGGATATCAGCAGGTATTTTTTTTTTTTTTTTTTTTTTTT